>NC_056727.1:931740638-931774820 GCF_019279795.1 Protopterus annectens | reverse complement strand
CCCATAAAAGCTTAACATCTTTAACTCTGCCACATCCAGCTCAAACTCCTGCCTTTTTGTCAGTGCCACTGTCTCCAACCCATAAAACATAGCTGGTCTCGCTAACCTGTTGTAGACCCTTCCCTTTCACTCTTGTTGGTACTTGTCTGTCACAAATCACTCCTGACACTTCTCCACCCACTCCATCCTGCCTGCACTCTCTTCACCTCTCTTCCACACTCACCATTACTCTAAAGTATTGATCCCAAGTATTTAAACTCATCCACCTTCCTC
Source organism: Protopterus annectens (assembly GCF_019279795.1). Classification (NCBI taxonomy): domain Eukaryota; kingdom Metazoa; phylum Chordata; order Ceratodontiformes; family Protopteridae; genus Protopterus; species Protopterus annectens. The sequence continues at coordinate 931,774,547 of NC_056727.1, read as the reverse complement.
ACCTCTACTCCTTGCATCTTCACCATTCCTCTATCCTCCCTCTCATTCACACACATATTCTTAGTCCTGCTGACCTTCATTCCTCTTCTCTCTGGAGCATATCTCCATCTCTCCAGGGTCTCCTCCACCTGTTCCCTACTCTCACTACAGATCACAATGGCATCTGCAAACATCAGAGTCCACGAGGACTCCTGTCTGATCTCATCTGTCAACCTGTCCATCACTATTGCAAATAAGAAAGGGCTCAGAGCTGATCCTTGATGTAACCCCACCTCCACCTTAAACACATCCATCACTACCACCGCAAACCTCACTGCTGTCACACTACCCTCGTACATATCCTGTACCACTCTTACATACTCCTCTGACACTCCCGACTTCTTTATACAATACCATAACCCCTCTCTAGGCACCCTGTCATATGCTTTCTATACGTCTACAAAAACACAATGCAACTCCTTCTAACCTTCTCTGTACTTCTCCACCAATGCACTCGGAGCAAACATCACATTTTTAATGCTCTTTCCCGGCATGAAACCATACTGCTGATCACTAATCATCACGTCCCTTCTTAATCTATCTTCCTCTACTCTTTCCAATTACTCCATGCTCTGACTTATCAATTTAATCCCTCTGTATTTACTACAGCTCTGCACATCACCCTTACTCTTAAAAATTGGTACCAAAACACTTTCTCCATTCCTCAAGCATCTTCTCACTTTCCAAGATTTCATTAAACAATCTGGTTATAAACTCCACTGCCATTTCACCTAAACACCTCCATGCTTCCACAGGTATGTCATCTGGACCAACAGCCTTTCCATTCTTCATCCTCTTCATATCTATCCTTACTTCCTCCTTGCTAATCCATTGCACTTCATGATTCACTATCCCCACATCATCCAGCCTTCTCCTTCTCATTCTCTTCATGCATCAACCTCTCAAAGTACTCTTTCCATCTGCTTAACACACTCTCCTCACTTGTGAGTATGTTTCCCTCATTATCCTTTATCACCTTTACTTGCTGCACATCTTTCCTAGCTCGGTCTGTCTGTCTAGCCAATTGGTACAGGTCATTTTCTCCCTCCTTAGTGTCCAACCTTTTATACAACTCATCATACACCTTATCCTTCACCACCTCTCTCATTGCCATGCACCTCATCTCCTTCTACTCTTGTCTACTTTCTTCATCTCTGACAATCCCACTTCTTCTTTGCCAACCTCTTTCTCTGTATACTCTCCTGTACTTCCTCATTCCACCACCATGTCTCCTTGTTGTCCTTCCTCTGTCCAGATGTCATACCAAGCACCTTAATAGCTATCTCCCTTACTAGCTCTGCTGTAGTTACCCACCTATTTGGTAACTTTTCACTGCCACCCAGTGTCTGTTTTAACTTATCCCTGAACTCCACCTCACAATTACTCTTTTTCAATTTCCACCATTTGATCCTTGGTGTTGCCATCACACTCCTCCTCCACTTTTTGATCACCAACATCATCCTACAAACCACCATCCTATGATGCGCCTAACTACACTTTCCCCGATCCCTACTTCACAGTCTCCAATCTCCTTCAAACTGGCCCTCTTACATAAGATATAATCCACCTGTGTGCATCTTCCTCCACTCTTGTATGTCACCCTATGCTCCTCCCTCTTGTTAAAATATGTATTCACCACAGCCATGCCCATCCTTTTCACAACATCCACTACCATCTGACTTTCTGCATTCCTTTAACACCATACCTACCCATCACTTCCTCATCCTCTCTGTTCCCTTCACCAACATGCCCACTGAAATCTGCTCCAACCACCACTCTCTCACCCTTGGGTACAGTCATCACCATTTCATCCAACTAACTCCAAATTTTTCTCTCATCCATCGCACACCCAACTTGTACAGCATATGCACTAACAACATTCATCATTACACCATCAATTTCCAGTTTCATAAACATCACTCTGACACTTTCTTCACCTCCAAAACACTCTTAGCATACTGTTCCTTCAGGATAACTCCTACGCCATTTCAGCAGATGGTAGCATCCACACAATGATAAAACAATTTGAACCCACCTTCGATACACCTAGCCTTACTCCCCTTCCATCTGGTCTCTTGTACACACACTATACCAACCTTCCTTCTGTCCATCACATCAGCTTGCTCTCGCCCTATACCAGTCATACTGCCAACATTGAAAGTTCTGACCCTCACTACCACAGTCCTAACCTTTCTCCTCTCTTCCTGCCTTCCGCCATGCCTTCCGCCTCTTCTCCTCCTTCGGCCAACAGTAGCCCAATTTCCGCCATACATACACACATATATATATATATATATATATATATATATACATATATATACACATATATATATATATATATATAAAAAAATATACGTAAAGAGGAGTGAGGGGATGCCTTAATGGTTGTAAAGAACTTAGCAGGTAGGGAGGAGAGAGAGGAATAAAAAAAGTTCACTTAACTTCGAAAGAAGAAAGAACATCTGCTCGAGTGCTGAAAAGCACGTCAAATGCAGGCAAACGAGATCTGAGGAAGCTGTGCTTGGTGCAAGGGATTGTGGGTAAAGGAAGAAGCTCGAGCCTGTAAGCTTAAATCTGTAGAAGGTAGCAGAGTCGGATTTGATTATCAGATCAGTAACCCATACATGAATCATTCAGAACAAGGACAACATCACATCTAGTGGTCAAACAGCTGCAGGAAATGAACTGCAAAAAATGCATTGTGTTGTACTTTCCATATACAGTGTTTAGAAATAAAACGCATTCACATTACTAAACCACAATGAGGTCTGAAGAGCTGGGGCCTAATTATTTCAGTTAGAAAAAGTACTGATAAACTGTCCCATTCTGGAATACCCAGAACACCAACACTTAATTTACAAAAAAAATTTTTCACTTGTAGGGTACTGGAATGCGAAATGAAGCCTCCTCCGTATTTAATGCCCTGATTTACATAAGCCACCATTAAGATATTCATGCCCTCACAGATACTTCTGAAAAGAAACACACACAAACTGCTCGTGTTTTCATATCTAGTTCCAAGCATTTACAACTGCAACACACTGTCAGTGGTTTCAAAAATCTTCTCAGCATTTCTGTATATACAGTTCCATACAAAAGTTATTCCATTTAAATAATCACAGTCTCTCAACTATGGAAAATGACAGAAAAAAGCCACAACACATTCTTTTTGCAAGGCGGGGGGTGGGGTGGATGAAGTCCAAGACACATACAGATAAGTGTGCCAGCACTTCCAGTAATATAAAATAACTAAACCAGCTGAGGGAAGAAGAGAAACAGACTCTAAAATCATTGTTAAATTAGTTTTTTTTAACATTTCTGAAAGGCTGAACACTGCCTTTAAAATTTAAGACAATTAAAGAGTGTCCTTCTTCGAGACGAGTAGTGGAAGACGGTCATTAGTTGCAGGTGCAAACTTTATTTGAATCTTAATTCACGTAACTTGGACTACAACCATGTACTTAAAACCACACACAAGCTGTTAATGGCACAAATGCAATGCTCTTACCCAGAACTCAGTTTAATCAAATGAAGCAAATGTATATTTTAAACAGTCTCACATTCCTTGTTTTAGGTATACATGGTGATTACCTTGTTACATGCAACAATTAAGTTTAGACACTCTGCAATCAGTTTGGTTACAAGGAAAATCACAACAAACCAGTTCTTGGTTAACAGGGTAGTACCTGTTCAATGAGTCAAAAAACCTGCTTTCAGAAACCGATTGAGTTCTCCGTGGAGAGTCTCGTCTATGAGAAAAAAAAAAGACTAACACTTAGTCTAATTACAATAAGGAGCACCCGACTTGAAAATCCCTTCCCTTACTTTCTACCTGCCTTCGAATCCCGTTTATCAGCCTTACTCTTTGCTGACTAGTAGTTCCCATTTCTAGGCTCTTTCAAACTAAAGCACAATAAACCTTGGTTTCAAGTACAACTTACCTTTTCCACTACTTGTTTCAAGAGGTAAAGCTCAGAATGGGAAATGTCTTTCACAGACTCCCTTTTTTCTTTACCAAGGGGAACAAACCATGAGAAATTTCTTAAGTAATCAAGGGCCTTCATGCAGCACAGATTAAGGGTACCCTTTATGTTTTTACCCCTCTTTCAATTCCATGTCAGGAAATGTACCAGACTAGCATGTGTGTACAATTGTTAACGCGCAGTTTGTCCTCCTATGGCTGTGGAGGTGATGCAGGATGCTTGTAATAGTTATCCTGTAGGAAATCAGCATGTAATCACTTGACAATCAACAATGCTGCCAGCTGACCTCGTGTCTAGTCACACCCCTACCTAAACTCAAGCTAAGACATTGCTGGCAGTACCAATACATGCCCAGAGCTTGCAGTCCACTTCTAAAATACATCTGTTTACCTCGGTCCACATTCATTATTTTCTTGTGAAATGCCTAAACATCACAGTGGTTTACAGCTTAAACAAAAAAGCTACTGCATTCCTTGCATTATTTATAACCCAAACTCATAAGCAATGTTATTTAAAGCCAGATACATCCATGTATCTTTTCCACATAAAATATAAAACTGTAACAGATATTATACAGAGTTTAATACCTTTAACCTAAAACAGCTAATGCTTATTCAGTGATTTTAACTGTTAAATTTGTAAACTGGCAAATAGGCAGAATGCCCGTTTGCTTTTGCCAATGGAACACAGGCTTTTGACAGTAGCCCAAGGCTTAGAAAGCTAGCTGTAGGAATGGAGAACATGCGAGTGCAAGTGACCCATTAGGGAAAGATGAAAAAAAAGAGCTGTAATACAGGTGGAGTCCATCCCTAGTGCAACCTAAATACACAGCAGTATGCTCAGACAAGAATTCAAGGACCCCAATTTCCATTACTTCTGGATAAGCTGTGTACTACAGTGAAACCTCCTAGATATCACCTGAAATGAATCATCTCCGCTACCTATGAATGCTGCTCTACACATCTGTGAGGGAAGTTACACACCAGGATAACTGAAGAATGCAACTGCCAAGGACCAAAATGGACAGTGGTTGGAAAACCATCAGTAATGCTCCATGTTCCTGAAAGCCAAGAAGTGTAATCATGTTAAAGAAAAAAAATAAGCCATTATAAAACAAATCACATAATGCCACATCTCAAAATAATGTCCCTCAAGCCTCAAACAAACCCCAAATCACCATAATGTTGCAAGAGGGAAGCTACTGAGCTACATTCCTAGCTGTACTGCTTACCTTTCTTTTTGTTCTGAAGCTAGAAGCTCTTGGTACGTGTAATGGTTTTCATGCTGCCCTCCCAAGTTTGAGACCCCTGGTTAAGATATCCTGCTTGTTTTTTCTAGATCTTACTTCATAACAGTTTGAGCTTAATACCCAGATGGCAGTTGCTCATTTTATATAGAAGTGAGGTTACATTACTTGAAAAGTAGTGTTTAATGTGTGTCTGATATCACTCTCTCCTAGACAAAAAGTCAGGCATTACTCTGCCCTTTATTTCCAAGATGCAGCCACACTGGACCAAACATTTTACATGGTGTGTGGCTTGTCTCTGTGGTGCAGAGGGACAGAGCCCTGTGACTCAGGTGACTGCTGGTTGACTACCACTACGAGGAGTGACTGGAGTAATCCACCCAACTAACTACAAAAAGTAAACTCTATTGCACTGACCATGCACTGACCCATGCATTCTCCATCCTACCACCTATACTATGGGACGTCCATTCCTCTGTTAATCAGAGATGTGCAAAAGTACTCTACTTCAGACAACAGCTCACGAAACACCTCTTCACCCAAAGTGCAGCTGCACTCACTGAGGTCACATTACATGAATGCTGCAGCTCTCTCACACACTCCTTTATCCCCGTTTCATCCATCCTTATCTCATCTTGTTGTCCCCTTTACTTACTGCCTCTCATTCACCCTACTTAGCTCTTCTCTTTGCATTTCTCTCTCACTTCTCCTTTCTACTCCTCTTCCCTCTGCATGCCTCTCACACCATTTCCCTGTGTTCTCCCCAAGTATACGTTCTTGCAATGATTCTCCCTTGCCTCTTCTAATGTCCTTCGTACCTCTCTATATAACATGCTGCTATCCCTGTAGCAGAAGCCATCTCAATCATACCTACATTTTATCCATAAAGCTTGCTAAGCATAATTCCATTTTTCTATCCACATTTTAACATCAACTGCTTTTTGAACTAAATGTAGCATATTCTTGCATCTGTAAATATGCATATTTATTTGTTTTTAGTATATACTTGTATCTGTAAATATGCTTTGTTCATTTCTTATGTGATCCTATTTACCAGGGTTGTGCCTGGAAATGGTCCATTGAGATCAGTGTAACACTCTGGCAAACAAATATAAATAAATGAAGTTTGCCCTACTTGCCTCTCCTGGAGGGAAGAAGAGGATGCAGTTTCTCTGGTGGAGACTGGGAAAACCACTTCCATGCCTCAAGGCTGGTGGATGGAGCTGCTTGTTGGCAATGTCCACTGCAGAAGTGAGAGAATTCCCAGCTCAGGCAGCCTATTACCTGCCCTCTTCTCTTGCACAGCCAAGCATGCTCAGAGACATACACAAGAAAACCTCTGAACCAGCTCTGATGGATGCCTAAAACAATAGACACTCCTAGCAGACTCTCCACATCAGTGATAAGAGAATGAACTGGTCGAGAGAAGGGTGATTACAAGCTCACAATGGTGGCAGAGAAACAAGAAAACAAAAACTAAGGCGTGTGGGATATGAAGCCCTCCAAGGGTTTGCACCTTAAAAAAAACAAAATTCTAATTGATATTTTCTATAATATGCAAGCTAGAGTATATGTATTCGGTGTCTTTTGAGTCGGCACTTACAAGGTAGTACTAATGAACTAAGAAAGGGAGAGAGAGGGGTTAAATAATTCAAGATCCTTGGAAATTAGTATCTCAACAGATCCGGGTCTTTTATGACAATGCAAAGGACAAATCTTGAATACAGGTAAGAGTTCCTTATAGTGGTGCCCTCTGTTTGTTTCAAATGTACAAAGGGGTGGAGGTGACCCTAGCAGTCATTTCACCCACAGTTTTGGCAGGTGTAACATTTGATTAGTGTGACTCATCCAGAACCTTTGCAAGATGATTTACTTTGAGAGCCCCCCCCACACACACACACAAACACACGTTTATACCCTTTGACAGCTTCAGTGGGATGGGGCTGCACTTGAGCAGCTAACAGGCCAACAGTTGTATAATGCCATTAATGCAGTTAACTTGCTCCAGCCACTATCAATACAGACTCTTGAGCTGACTAAAACTTTTTTTTGACAAACTAGAGAAAATAACCAAACCGGGTGGCCGCAGTGGTAAAGCACTTAGCGTTGCTGCTTCACAGCAAGAGGTTCTCCTGTTCGATCCTTGGCTGGGGTGCCTTCTGTGGGGAGTCTGCATGTCCACCCTGTGGTCACGTGGGTTTCCTCTGGGTGCTCCGATTTCCTCCCACATCCCAAAGACATGCTGTAGGTGGATTGGACACTCTAAATTGGCCCTAGGAGTCAGTGCATGCATGTGTGTGCCTTCTGTGGAAGGTTGGGTGCCGGGCTGGCAACTCGATACCGTAAAACTCAACTGCCAATCATGACCGGACAGGTGATCCACTGTGGCGACCCCTAACCAGGAAAAAGCCGAAAGAAAAGAGAAAATAACCAAACCAAAGGGTATAAAGGACACACACAAACAAACCATTCAGTAAAAAACTGCAAGAAAAAAAAATCAGCCAAGCTAAAGTTTTCACTGTGCGATACACCATAAATTTCCTGTAATGGAGACTCATGGGATATATGCAAATGACCCCTTAAGACTATGTTTCAGCTACATGGCTTCTGAATGTCCATAAATTTTTATTTATTTATTTATTTATTTTAAGTGTTTATGGTTACATTAAGGCCAATAAAGCCAAACCCCATTAGCTGTGGACATGTATGTTTCAGACTTTTTATTGACGTCAATGGCACAGCATAATTGTATAGTTTAGCTAGACTTCAGAAAAACAGGGTCTTCAAATCCAGATGATGCCCATAAAGATTAAGTTGCCTACAAAATATCCCAACTAACATCCAAACCAAAGGGTTAAAAGGGCAAAGACAAATCATTCAGTAAAAACTGCAATAATAATAAAGACTTAAAAAGTTAAAAAAAAAAAAAAAAAAAGTAATGGGCATTCAGAAGCCATGTAGCTGAAACATTTGATTTCCTTAAGGGGTTATTTGCATATATTCTATGTGCCTTCACTACAGGAGGTCTACGGTGTCACACAGTGAAAACTCTAGTTTTGCTAGGCTAAACTACAGAAAATAAGGAAAGCATATGCACCAATATCTCCATATGTTATTTTGACCCTGTCTTCAGCAAAATGAGTTTTGCCATGCAGGTTCCACAGATTGCCAGTTTGCATATTTTTGGTGCACTCTGTCATCTCTCTCTCCTTCAGCATTCACACCTTCTCTGCAAGCCCCGCATACCAATTTAAAAGAATACTAGACAGTATCTTGATTCTCCACTGTTCTCCACAACCTTTGCTTTCTCAAACATTCCTTAGAATTCGAGCCAAGAGCTCAGAAACATCCCTCTTATGACGGATTCATCATTACTAATGCTATAAATTTAATCCTTCACTTAGCTAAGCAACAGAACTTTTTTTTCCCTTTTTTAAGTTTATTACACTTCAATGAGTTCTTACAGTATTTTTGACAAGTAAAAATATTACGAATGTCCTTTCAAACTACAAAAAATGTGCTAGTACACTTGTACACATGCAGACACACTGCAAAAAATTCACCTCTGATGAGATTCATAACTTCCAGTTCACAGTGAAACTGCAGCTGCTTGATGTCTGTTTGAAAACTCCAAGATTTAAGGTAATATGTTGCAACTACTTATGAGATGCCATGTCAGCATCATTCTTCTCACTATCCTAAAGGTTTAAACCTTTTAAATTAGTTTTAAATTACTTCAATGCCACCATCGAGTTTCTAGTACACATAATGTATTTGCTTGTAACATTCTCCCATCAGAATAAATTTTAAGTTATGTCAGAATGTCACTACACACCATACTCCATACCCAGCACCCCAATAAGAAGACACCCTATTGATTCAGGGAACTGCCTCAAGCATGTACCCTACATAAAAAAAAAAAAAAAACTGCAGACTCCCTCACCCATTCTTTGAAGGATGGGAAAAACCTGGCATTGCCAAAAACCTGAAACCACAACCTAATGAATTTTTTTGTTCATCAGTATACAGTAAACCTCGATAACTGGATGGCAGCCTCAAATCTTCTCATGGTCCATCTTGTCTTGCCTTCCTTGAGGCTAGAGGGAAATTTTGACTAGGATTTTTTGGCTAGGGTTGAAATGGTCTGCAGACTGACTGCCTAGAACCCTGGCTTTGGTGAATGTGCCCTCTCACCAAACTAATACAAGAGGATTCTAGTTCTGCCACTAGGGTGGTCTAGTGACACAACAGGTAGCACTGTAAGGTGAGGCCATAGGAAAATGAAACAGACTTGACGGGGCCAATAAGGGGCAATGAGGATCACTTTTTGCTTCTCAACCTTTGAGCTTTCTGGAGGAATTTTGGGATGAGGGGAAAGGCATACAGCAGACTCTGGGGGCAATCGAGCATCCCTCGTTGACTCCCCCTGAGGGAGGATCAGGGCAAAATATCTTCTGCATTTGTTGTTTAGGGGAGAAGCAAACAGGTCACAGCAAGGCCTGCCCCAACAGCAGAAGATCTGATCCACTATTACAGGATTGAGGGACCACTTGTAAGGCATCAGAATGTTCCTGCTCAGATTGTTCGCAATAAGATTGGAACTCCCGGGAATAAGAGTTGCTATGAGAAAGCGGTTGGAAGCCATCGCCCAATGCCAAATTCTCATGCCTTCCCGACACAGGTGGCAAGACCTGGTTCCGCCTTGTTTGTTGATATACCACATGACTAACATGTTGTCCGATTGAATTGCAATGGTCCCGGAAGGAAGGGATGTGTGGAACGCTTGCAACGCTAAGAGAACTGCCCGCAATTCCAGGATATTTATGTGAAAATTGGTCTCTATGGGGGACAAGGTGCCTATGAAGGTCTTTCCCTGGAAATGCCTCCCACCCTAACAGGGAAGCGTCCGTGGTCACCGTGCCACTGGGGGAGACAGAACGGTCGACCAAAAATTTGACTCTGGCTTCATCCACCAAAGCATTTGTTTCTTGCAAAGATTTGTAAGGCGTACCATGTGGTAGAGTGGGTGAGTTAAGATGGACCATTATGATGAGAACAGCCACTGCAATAGTCCCATGTGCAACCTCGTCAGTGATACCAAGGTAATGGTTGCTGCTATAGAGCCCAACAGTTGTAGTACAAGGCGTGCTAGTACAAATGTCTGCGAGAGGACTTGAATCTGGTTTCTTATTTTTGAAAGCCTGTGAGGAGGGAGGGAAGCTTGACAGGACGTTGTGTCAAAGATCGCTCCAATGAATTCCAGTGTTCTTGATGGAGACATGTGCGATTTGTCCATGTTGACAGTGATACCTAGGCGAAGAGCAATGCCTTGAGTGAGAGAGTGCCTGAGAATGAGAAGATTCCTAGACATGGTGGTAAGGAACCAATCATCTAGATATGGAAACACCTGGAATCCTTGTAGTCGGAGATGAGCTATTACAACTGCCATGCATTTGGTGAACACTCTGGGGGCTGTCTAGAGAAAAAATGGCAGTACCCTGAACTGGTAATGACTGGCTCCCAGCCAGAAGCGGAGAAAACTCCGGGAGTGTTTGTCCATCTTTATGTGGTAATACGCATCCTGGAGGTCTATAGACCACATCCAGTTGTCCTTCCCCAGAAAGGGGAGAATGGACTGTACCGTGAACATCCGGAATTTTTGAGGTTTGATGAATTTGTTTAAGTAAACTAAGATCCAGTATTGGTCTCCAGTCCCTGTTTTTTTATGGTACTAATAATAACCTCAAGTAAAAGCTGGATCCTCTTTGGTCTGGCAGGACCAGCTGTATGACTCTTTCTTAACAGCTTTTCGATTTCTAAGGCTGCAACTTCCCTCTGACTAGGTGGGATGTCGGGGATTAGTTTCACAGGTCTGGGGGTGAGGTCAAAAGGGATATGATAGCCTCTGGATATTATTCTCTGCACCCACGCATACATTAAAAGTTGCCAGGCCTGTAGGTTCAGGGAAATTTAACCTCAGACTGCTTCCAGAGGAAAGCAATCAGGCAGTTGTTTAGGAGCGCTGGAAGGGTCTGCCAGAGAAGGAATATCTAGCGCCCTGGTTACGTGAACCCCCTGCCCCGAAAGGGAAGCCTTACAAATGGGTTGCCCCCTCTGCCTCGGGGGGGGGGGGATTGCTCATCACGACTGTCACGAAAAGATCCTTGGGACTTCTTGAACCACAATTTTCCTCCCCACTGATTCCTGGAGCAGGACCTCTGCGGGGGTGGGGGTGGGGGGGGTGTGTGTGTGGGGGGGAAAACATACGCCCACAGCAGACAAGGTCTTTCTGTCTTTCTCACTATGTGAAAGTGTCTCTCTTACTTTGGGATAAAAAAAGGAAGACTCGTCAACAGGCACGTTGATAAGGGAAGATTTAAATGGGTTAATGAAATCACACAAACACATCCAAGCATGTCATCTCGTAACGATGAGTGATGCGTCTGCTCGAGTTACCTCCTCGGTAATGTGAGAAATCAAGCGCATCGAGGAGTTCAAGATTGATTCCAAGGTAGCTAGCTGAGAGGCAACAGTATCACGCACCTCCTCAGGCAGTACCTCAGCCAAAGAGGCACGCATTTCAGAAATTAGGTCTCTTTGGAGGCGAGTAAAGTGTGCCAGGTAATTCAGAGACTGGATGGCAAAAGTCGCTGAAGCATAGGTCCGGTTCCCCAGTCTGTCCATAGCCCGAGATTCCCTGTTCGGGGGTTGAATAATGGAACCATCTTCCACCAGTTCCTTCTTGGTGGCCGCCGCCACAACCATGGAATCGACTACCAGTTGGTTTGGATCAATTGGGCTGGTCGTCTGGGTTGGACAAAATTTTATCTGGATGGGTTCTATGTTGTATGGGGCCTTCCAGGCACACTGCACAATAAGTCGAATGAGCTCATCTGCAGGTGGGGGGTCACCCAGGAAGTAGATGACTGTGCACGAAAAGCCTGCAAGAACACAGATTCCTCCGAAGAAGGGTTGGAGAGCTTCCAGTCTCCCCTCTGCTCGAGGATCTCGAGAATGTCACCAAATGAGATGTCTTCCGGGGGGATCCTTCTCCCTTATCCCATTCGGTGTCTTCAGTGATGGACTCCTCATGGAAATCAAGATGCTTTCTCTTGCAAAGTTTCTTCCGAGGTGACTCCCCAGTGGGATCTTCTGAGGATGACTCCGGACAGAGGGTTCCCTTGGAGGGCAAACCTTGCAGCTCCCATGCTTGAGGTTCCAGAGTAGGAGGATTTGACAGCTGAAAGCTAGAGGGGGGTTCTGGTTCCGATGCCAGTGGTGTCAACTGTAAGCCTGTGGAAGCAAGGACCCTCTCCATCACCTGGAAAGCAGGCCCACCAGAGGAGGGATGGGAGCCCGAACAGAAAAGGACAACCTCGTAACCAGGGTCACATCCTACCCAGGGAGCCTGCTTCCAGGTGAGGAGCTCCGAGAGGACCAGCAGCTGCTGGGAGAGCCATGGCCGTAGACAGCACCACAGAAAAAAATCAGCGCTGAACTAGGTGCCACTGTGCCGACAGCCCAATCACTGCTCCAATAGTGCCCCAGTTCCAAAGGAGCCATGACGCCAAGAGTAATCGGTGCCGAGGGGGAAGCCTCTTTTGCTGGCACAGAGACAGTATGTAGCAGGATGGCCATTGGTACCGAAGTCTCGGAAACCCAGGTGGAGGTCAGAGGAGGATAGACAGGAAAATACGCCATGAAAGCTTTCGCTCCAAGGGGGAGGGAAGACCTGGTCTAAGTGGTTAATCCTCTAGCTGCCAGAAGCTGGTCCACAACCCTCAGTACACCCTGTTCCAAAAGACTCCTGGTGGACCTGAAGGACGCTGCTGATGGGGAGTCTGGTCTCACAAGAAAGGGACTAAACTGCTGTCCCAAAAAGGGATTATAAGGTGGAGAATATCTAGTTCTTGGAAGGTGCTCGATCTTGGGAACCGAAGGAGTCATTACCAGAGGAGCCGTATAAGACATCAGCACCATGACCAGGGAATGTGTCGATGCAGGCACAGTAGTGGCGGCCTGTGTTACAAACAAGGTCGGCACCATGGGAGATGGTGCCGAGGTCAGTATAGTGGAAGGAGTCTGAGTCAAAATCAAAGGCATCACCAAGGGAGAAAACAAGGACCCTGGTGCCGAAGTTGTCTGCGCCGATGGTGCGGGAGAGGCCTGGTGTTGACTCGGTTCCGAGGAGGACGGGGATGTTGGAACCAGAAGACTCTATTTCTTCTTATATCTTTTAACATCTTTATGCTTAGGAGGTGGTTAGACCTCCATCCCAGATAGAGCCTCCGCAAAGGGTGATTTTAACATACCCTTAAGGACGAGATTGTTCTTGCGTTCAGCCAACGTACAGTTGCTGAAACTAAAACAAATGTCGCAAGAAACATTAAGGTAGTCAACGCCCAAACAGTACACACACCGGGCGTGACAGTCAGAATTGGGCAATTTATGCCCACATTTATCATTGTCTGAAACCAAGCTTGGCCTTATCTGCCATAACACAGAGTATACCACACTAACCACACAATAAAACTAAATAACTAACAAGACAAGCGAAAGCACTTTTTTTTGTTTTTTTGCAGATAAGAGGAAAGACTACCAACAATGGTACTAAGAAATACCAAAGGTAAGAGAGGGCCTATTAAGGCAGGGAGAGAGGGAGTAGTACCAACGATGGTACGAAGAACTACCAAAGGTAGTGGGTAGGGCTTAGTCAGGAAAGAATAAAGTAGAGATAGAAAACAACAAGAAAAAAATGTCTTACAACACACTAGAATCAAGAAAAAAACACAAAAAGCTAACACTTAGCTGAGAGAAGGCTTGGCGTGTCTGACGAGGAACGGGGCAGACGAGATCTGAAGAGACTATGAGAGGGACATTGTGGACAGGTCTTAGCTGAGAGTTTTTGGCTGGCATGAGCTTGGTAATGGCCATGTCAGTTCCAAGGACGGAACCGAAGTCCTAACAGTAAGGAATGAATAAAGATTTACAACATCAGATGTGTAGTTACAGCTATCATACTGACTAGTGGTACTAAAGTGCAGGCTCTGTCCACATGTACATGAACTTGTGAAAAAGGAAAACTACCTTACTTCTACAGCAACAAACTCGCAGTCTGAAAAAATACATATAATACCTGGATATAACAGGTGATTTGCTACCATTCATAGCATTTGTTCTATCCCAAGGCTTTCTGGTTGGTTCTATAAAAGAAAACAAAAAAATACACATGAAAACAAACATTTTTTGCTAGAAATGTCAAATCTATTTAGTAGTAAAGCACACTCAGAAATCAGCCTTATATACATACTCTACATATTTTGGTATCAGTAGAAAACTCAGCAATTCTAACGTAAACAGAAATCAAAATTACATTACGAAAGGGGAAGAGGTCGCTCTGTAGTTCTACTATTGTTACTTAAAGCTCATACACTGTATGAAGTGCATTTTTACTTGCACAGCTACTACAAAGTGGCTCCATGGTTCACTCCTACTCTTGGTCCACTCTACTCGCATCTGACCTTTTAATTCAACACTATTCCCCACTCAGGCATAATAGATAAACTCTCTCAACTAGGCATCAATCCATATGTTACCAGATGGGTAGCAAACTGGCTCACTGATAGAACCCACCTAATCAAAATAGGGGAAGCCACCTTAAGCAGTAGACCCGTAATGAGCGGTGTACCCCAGGGATCGGTTTTGGGGCCTCTGTTATTCAGGATATACTTCTCTGAGGTGTAGGCCAAAACAGGGGTCTATAGCTGATCAAGTCTGCAAATGACTGCAAGCTGAGTGCAGTCATCAATTCTCCAAGTGATGTGGACGTACTCCAAGAGGGTCTCACCCAAACAAATGACTGGTGCCAGAAACATGGCCTCAGGCTGAATGACAAAAAATGCATCATCCCCTTTGGGGAGAGTGACATCCGCACATATTATCACATTAATAACAATGTCCTAAGTACACAATCAATAGTGAGGGATTTGGGCACCCAGGTTGATAGCAACCTGAATTTTGACCACCATGTTGCTTCCGTTGTATGGAAAGCTTTCTACCTGCCGCAGCTCATAAGGGTATCTCATCCAGGGCAAAGAGGTCATAACATCTCTGTATTCTTCCCTTATACGGCCAAATATCGAGTACAACGCCCCCTTCGGCATGTACCTCGCAAAGCACATGCAGCAGCTGGAGAGACCACAGAGGTTCCTCACCAGGAGAATCCAGGGCCTCAAACATCTACCCTACACAGATAGGCTAAAAGCCCTGTCCACCTACTCAGTTTCATATAGTCTCCTCAGAGGTGACCTCTCTGTCTGACATACAAAGCAATCTCAGATTCTGCCTTGATGGGACTGCTGCATATCCGCAAGTCAAGCTCCACTCAAGTAACCTGTACTCGTGACCTCAACCTGGTCTGCGATATCAATAGGACTTGCTGGCGGGACAAATGCATGTCCCAGAGACCCCCTCCCCCCATCCATGGAATAGACTCCCTCTCCACGTCAAGCAGAGTATCTCATTATCCTTTTTTAACCGCTACCTGGATAACTGGATCGGAAACAGAAAATACACCCCTGGGACTCCACCTGTGCCCCTGCTGGACAGGGGCTTTGGGTGCTGACTTGTCTAAACATGGGCTAAACTCTTGACTAGGCTAATAAGGCCTCAGGGCCAACAGCTTAGTAGTCTCCTATGATCCTATAATGTTGTAAGTAAGAAACATCTACTGGGGAAGGCAGTCAGGTGGCTATAAACTACATTATTACTTCCTTTATTAATCTGTTAACTGAGTACATCCAAATGGCATAAGGTCTCTCTCTTCAGGGGTCATCCAGGATCTTTGTCTCATTAAATGATTCAGAGTTTTAGCATATGCAAGAACTGTATTCCAACACTACAGAGTCTAACAATAGAAAAAAAACTCTTGGAAACAGAAGTAATCATTGTCTACTTGTTACTGCTAATTACTAGAAGCATGGAGGATCCAAACACTGGAAATGAAGCGCACTACTACCAGATGGCAGAATGCAAGCCCACTACTCTAAACCTAGGTATCTGAAAATGGCTGATCAACTGCTAAAACACAGTAGAATTCAGCAGGTTAAATCCAGCCACACACAAAATGATGGTTGGCACAGACTGACAAGGCATGTCATGCAAAATCTGAAGACTTCTGAAATGATGGCCATGAACATTTATTAGTGGGGATTGGTGGAATGCAGCTTCACACTGCCCTCATGAATGCATTCAAAACAGTTTCACATAAAAAGCCTGTAAACAAGATGTACAACCTTCTGAGTGCAAACAGAATCCTGACCCTGTTGGTATGTGTTCAGTGAGCAGCGGAGTAAAATTAATACAGTACTGAGCAACAGTTCCATATGCAGTTCATTTTAACAAGCACTGAATGCTTCCAGTAAAGGCAGGGTTGATTCAAGACAGTCAGCAAATAGGCAGTGCAGAAGGATGGCAATGCAGTCAAAGGCTTGAGGTGCTATGAAAAATGTGAGGGGTACTTCAAAACATACCCATTAATATACGTGTGTCTAGCTCCTTAGCATGTCAGGCATTCAGAAAGCAAGGTCCAATCCATCAGAGGCAGCCATAATGTCATGTACTTGAGGTACTTAGGAAGGGGTTCAAAGGGTGCACACTATCAAAGGTTATGTACAGTGCCTAAAGCATCTACGGAGAGGGTTTGCTATTGGTGAAAGACACAGGGCATTGGAAATTGTGCAGCTGTATAATGTGGAACACACCTCAAACATTCCAGGTGTAGACTGCAAAATGATGCATATCACAAACAGTGTGCACCAATGTCAAAGAACAAGGACACTTCTGAAGGCTTCAAAGATATTAATGGTGACATAAGCGTCTCTTGGGAGAAGTGTCAGCAAATGAAAGGCTCACTGTTGCACAATATGCAAGTGCCAACACAGGAAACCCAACCCAGAACTACAAGACTACTTGTTGGAAGCTCATAGCCTTAATCTTCTAACTACATTGACTTTTCTGCAAGAGCAAATGGTGCTTTAGGAAGGGGATATTACTTGTGCAACTTTTGTGGAAACAACACAAAGCACTGATGCTGGTGGTGGTGGGGTTACAATGGTCATACACAACACAGCAGCACTAGGCATCTTCTGTGGAAACGCCACCCAAAGCACTGTTGGAGGTGGTGATGTTAAACTGCTCATGCACAGCAACACAACACTGCACCATATGCCATACTGTGCCTGTCTGCTTCTACGGCCATGCATTTGATCTAAAAAAAGTTGCACATTTCATGAAAGCACAAAACATTCATCTGAAAATGTTACATACAATAAATACATCTCCAAAAGCTTTTTTTTGAGGGAGGCAACCTTCTCTCGATGCTCAACACTCCCTAAAGTAAATATACTAATGCCACAGTTACACAAACTCAAAGAAAGAATACTCTTGCTGACATAAATTAATAGCTGCTGGCACCCGTACACAAACTTCCAGAAACAGAGGTACAACTTAACAGTGGTCCTAAGTAAGGAACTAATGCTGCTTAACCCTAATTTGCATTATAATTCCAAAATCATTTCTGGTTTATATCAAAACAGGACATTGTTTTTTTGATCAAATGAACTTTAGTTCAAATTAAGTGCGTGTGTGTGTGTGTGTGTGTGTGTGTGTGTGTGTGTGTGTGTGTGCATATATATATATATATATATATAAATATATATATATATATATATATATATATATATATACATATATATACATATATACATATATATACATATATACATATATATATATATACATATATATATATATATATATATATATATAAATAAAATCAGAAGGCTGTGGATTCTATTCTGCACACAAGGTGCTTGGATTCATTTGCCGGTAGTGGCACCACAGTATAGCATAAAGGGAATGCTGTATTCCCCAATGGGCTGTCTTTCAGAAGAGATGTTAAACCATGGACCCAAATGCCAGAGTTTGTGGTAGCTCAAGTGGATGTAAAAGATGCCAAGACACTTTCTAAAAACAGTATGGGAGCTTTACTTAGTGTAGCAGTTAGAACAGGGGATTAAAACTATGACCTGTTAAATGAGCTATGTCCTGTGATAAAGGGCGAGTCCTTCAGCCTTCATTTGCCTACTGTACAATCTTAAGCAAATTACTTGCAGTCAGTGTTTTGAGGTAACAAGGCTAGCTCTTGTCTAGCCCAGGAGTGCCCAGCCTGTGGAAGGAATAGGCTGGCTGAATGCCAGTACTGGGGTCCTCAGGAAATGTCCTTTTGGGTGAAGTAAATAACTGGAAACCAAATTAAAATTCACCACAAAACAATTGTATAAAGCAGTTGCCAGACCTGCTTGGGTGTACAGGCAAGAGACCGGAGCCGTACTCATACCACAATAATTAGAAAGCATAATGTAAGGATTTAAAGAACAATAGCAAAGGATGTTTTTATCTGCATACATTTATTATCACATCCTGAATGAAAGAATGGCATCTGAAGTTCTGTACTTGGAAGATCTGGCAGGCTGCTGATAGCATGTTTACACTAAACATAATATACAAACAGCAAGGGATAAGAAAAGGACATACTTCTCTGCAAATGCATGACAAATCTGAATTCTCTTTTGAACCATAAACAGTTATTACGTGACAACAAAGAGCATGGTGACATGACATCATTTTCAGTAATGCAGGGACACTACATGTATGCAAAAGCAGAGGAAGACAGCAGACTTAAGGGGGAGGCATTGCTGAAGCACCACTTTTGACTGACTGAAGAATGACAACAATGGCAAACTGAAGAAAAAATTATTAAACTTTAGCAAAAAAAGAACATTTACTATCACTAAACTGGTTCTTAAGACTTTAATAGAAAGATGCTACTGGAGGGGTCACACATTGTAAAAAGAAAACTTGGGTGTTCAGGCACTTAAATTATCCAAGAACACAGCTTCTTGGCATAAAGATATGAATTCACGAGTGCAGGCCCAGCGACCCAAGTTCTATTAGCATACCCATAATTCTGAAGAACATGACAAGGAGGGATGCAAGTGAGCTAAAGAAGCTTCCTTGTCCATATTAAGTGGGAAGGATTTAGTTGGGACCAAAGGCAAAGGAACCCATTTCTGTAAGCTGTCTAGCTGGGGGAAAAATGTGGAAGTATGTCAGCACGCTCCTACACTGACTTGACATAGCAGAAATTGCAGAGCATCTGCTAATCAAATTAAAGCTGCCATAAAAGATCCAATCCACCACTTGAAACTCACCCTTCACTGACTGCCACGAAGGGATGATGAAAAGGCCAAATATGTGGCTAGATGCTCAAGTAGCAACTCCGTCAAAAAATGTACATTACAATACCTTTCCCAAGAATCCAATCTTACCAGGTGTACTTGCTGCTGATGTCTTTGGAACTGGTGACTCAAGCTCTTCCTGTTTTAAGTAAAAAAGAAAAAAAATTTTTATAGTGATGCACAATTTAACCAAGTTTTAATATTCTAATAAGACTTTTGCTTCAGGACAGTCACAAAAGTATTTTTCCATTACTAATAGTGCTAGTGTTTAAAGAAAAACATCAGAAAGTGACTTATTGGCATCCCAAATACATAAAAAGCAACACAATCAACAACAATTTATTCAGCTCAAACTTTAAGATTAATTTTCACACACTTGAAATTGTACTTTTATGCTTCAGGGGGTACTCAAAGACGGAAAGGAAGATGAGTCTGTTTACTATAAATGCAAAAGACACCATTTAGCACTGCCAAGGATAACTATGACATCTGTTTTACTTGGTTGCTCCCTGGTCTCCCAATCACTTTGAGAGTTTTACAGCTTAGACAATCCAGTTCCAACGTTGAGCATATCAGCAGACTTTAGCAGTTAAACATCACAACAAAATGAAGCAATCCATAAATTTCACACATGAGCACATGTGAAATGATTTTTTCACAGCTTCACTGTTCTCTATTCAGTGATTGTGCCTCCAACGACAGCTATGTATTTGATAAGCTGTGACTTCCACACTGCACCAAGTTCCGCTCTGATCCTTAACACCGTCTTAATCACAAAAATGTAGGTACTGTTAGCTGAAAACTGGAAGGTTAGTATAACTGTTAAGTTGTTTACTTCACAAACACGAAGTACATAGTTTGATTTCCACAAAAGGGAAGTTGGCTATGCTTAAAACGGCCAACAAGGGCAGGTAACCTAGTGTTTGCCTATGAAATAAGCAGGCTTGCTACAGCTACCGTTGTATACACAACTTCTTGCTGGTAACCTGCTTTCTGTCTGAGCAAAAGCTTACAATTTGAAAAGAATATGCTATTACAAGAAATAGCAAATGCCATATCTAAAATAGTCTTTCATCTCCATAAACTTGGTGGACTTAGTGAAGAAAGTTGTCACCAGTGATCAGTACACCAACGCACAAATTACATATTATACAACTCAGTGTTCCAAGTTGCCAGCTTGAAACAGCAAAACCAAATTCGACTCAGACTTAATGTTTTTGTGTAGAGGTAATGGCAGTGGTGTCCTCAGATAACTACTGCATATAAGTACTATGAAGACAGTAGAAAATCCTATGGCTGCAAGCAGTTCAAAACACACACTCAACTCTGTAGCAGCTTAACAGTCCCTAGCCTTAACCTATGACAACATCCACTTAAATTCCTTCACAACTGCAAATTCCTCACACCTGCTGCCATCCAGTAGACAACATGGCAACTTGCTGAAAATACTACTGTCTAGTGTCAAATCACAAGGAGAAAAAAAAAAATCAACATACACAACTAAAACTAAAATAGTAAAAAAAATGTTTCTGTGGGGTGAGGGGGGGCAAGCCTCCCCTTTACCATCCCTAACTCCCACAACTCTAAATATACCAAGTTGAGAGCTGGGCAATCTTTCACAGGTACGGCAATATGTCCTTGCCCCCAAAACTGAACATAGCAGAATGAGCACATCTGTTACTAGTGATGAAAGCAGTACTCTGTGACCTTGGTTTGGGCAATATGGTATCTGACAATACTGCTACTGACGAATGCCCGTGCAACTAAGGCCAACTACACCTTTACAACTGAGTAATGACTGAACAAAATTCACTGTCGATATTAAAACTGAAAACTCAGTGAGATGCATTTTGTTTGCTGACATGTACTTGAGCCTTTTAGTCCCAATATCTTTGAATATATCTGATGCTTCATGTCTCTTTTTATGTTGGTGCTGCAAATCAGCATTCTACCTGTATCAGCTGTCAGCACAGAAAGAACTAACATAATGTTCTTAGAACAGGTACGTCAGCAAAAAGGCAGAAAACAGCCAATGCATCAATCCAGTCCTTGACATTTTAGCTGTCTATGCCAGCAATTTAACTAATGCTTAATCCAGCAATTCTGTAGTCTGTATTTTCTGCCTAGCTCTGTTTCTACATTCATTAAAAAAAATAAATAAAGACTCTTAATTTCACTATAAGCATGACTGGTCACTAAAAGGAGCAGTTCTACAAAGCGCATACCTGTCTAAAATTTTTTCACAAAAACTTACATGGTGGAAGTCAGATGAATGACTGAAGAATCCTGCTCTTGTGTGAATGAGCATGAAATTAAGTGAAATAGATACCTCGGACAACTTTCCCACTGCACAGTAACAAAGAATATAACAAAAAAAAACACTCTGGTCAAGTCAGTAAGGCATGCACTTCAGACCCGTACAAACTGTAACATTCCTAAGGCTAGTATGTCCACCAAAACACTGCACAACCTGTAAGCCAAAAGAAGCATCTTTCAGAGGCAGTACTGTACTCAAACCTGCAAACACTAAGTGATGACCCCAAGGATTTAATTCCCAGTTTTTAAGCAGGCCACTCACCTCAAACATTCTTCCCTAATCAGTTATCAATCGACACGAAAAATAAGGCACTGTAGAGCATCATGCTACATTCATCTCTTACCCCCACTGACTCCTTATTCCACTTCTTCGACCCTTTCCAGGATCATTGGTTTATACTAGACAACTAGTTCTGCTGACATTTAGGAGCCTAGTTTCTGAAATTCCCAGCTCTCATGCTGTCCCCTCTGTGCCCCCTTCCTTGCTGTTAGTAACAACCTGACTAGTCTCTTCATACCATCTAAGTTTAAAAGGACTCTTGTTTAATGTTTCTCTAAACCAGGTTAAGAATGTTGCTCCACTTAAATATGCATGCAGATGTGTCTAAGGTACACAATACTTGTTCCTCAAATTACCCCTTTCATTTTACTACTATGCAACTCTGCTTAATGCAGTGGTCTGTCAATCACTTGCTATATTTTGGAATTCATATTACTATGCAGCCCTGCTTGCAGCACCAGTCAGTCAACAACATACTGAATTTTGTAAATATGTCTTGCCTCCCTACAGGTTATGCTGGTAGACAAGCTCCTTTACCTTACTCTCAACATTACAAAAGATATTCTGATAAGTGTACAAGTTACTATCTACACACACTTCCTTTACCCTGATCTATGACTGTCTTTATTCACTGACTACGTCATGACATTATATCTAGATTCCCCAACTGTATCCTTGTCATGCTCATGCCTTACCCTTCCATAATGCTGAAGAAACGTCCCTCATCACTTTCATCAAGAAATATACTTGTCCTTAACAATGTTGGTAACCTCAAAGCTATTCTGACCACGCTTATCTTCTCAGTGTTTTCACAATTGCTGAAACAGCATCTTTCACAAAGTATGGCATACAAGAGCTGCAGCTACACTATTCTTTATTTTCCTATGTTATTTAATTAGCAAAGCCCCCCACCCAAGTCAGCATAGTCTTGTATACACTAACAAATCTATGTAACTGCAGTTTTTTCTATTGTGCTACTGTAACACTACACCCTTGTCTCTCATTATCCTCATATCTGAAGCCAATAATTATCTTGGTATACATTTTCATTACATTGCCCTCAAACTCCTAAACAACCTTCGTTAAGGGGCTTCATATCCTGCCTTCTCTACAATCGAGCATATAACTCCATATCAGGCCAGCCAATACAAACTTATTTGCAAAGAAAACTCACACAGAATTCTGCTTAGTTCCATGGCACAAAAACAAAAAAATAAAGCCTCGAGTTTGTTTGGGTCTTTCAGCTTTTCCCGGTTAGGGGTCGCCACAGCGGAACTCCTGTCCTCTAATGATTGGTAGTGGATTTTTACATACCGGGTTACCAGCCCTGATGCACAACCTTCAATGAAGGCATGCCCCATTCACGTATGCCTCCACACAAAAGACGCTCTAGCTGAGAATCGAATGGGACAACATCTTGCTATGAGGCGACAACGCTACCACAGCACCACCGCAGTATGACCCATAAAATGTGAGATCGACTAGCATCTTGGGTGAAGATGTAAATAAGCAGCTGATGTCTGCTTGCCATTCTGGGAGGAGGGACATAGCCAGTTCTGTTACTATACTGGCACCTCATGGATGTTAAGTGGAGTAGCAGTACTTGTTGGAAAATTTGCAGCTAATAGAAGTGGTAGGGCAGGCATGTGAAACTGTAGTAGAGGCTGGGACCCCCTCATTAAGACAACCCAACATCAAGTAAAGACTTGTCAGACACTACATAGATCACAGAGTTAGGTACACTCAATTTCCTGGTGGCCGCAAGGATAATGACCTCCCAGGATCAGCTTTTATCACAAAAGGGAAAAATGGGTGGATTATCTCTTGCTTCATATAGGGAAAACATACAATAATGGTGACAGGACGGCTTACAGTTGGGTAAGCAGTGGAAGAGATCAAAAGGTTTATTTAAAAAAAAAATTCCAGAAGTGTAACACAAAACTGTAAGAACTATAGTGCTGACTTTCACCAATGTCTTCAATACCTACAGTTATGCATCATCTTTGCATGCTCATATGTTTAGCTTTTTGCTATGTCGAAGTAATATGCATGTATTATGTTACCTAACAGGACTAACTGTTTTGGGGAGCTTTAGTTCCAAGTTTCCTCTGTAACTTACGTCTGTCAAGTAGTTCTAACCCAGTTAACATATAACTAAATAAAACACAACTGTTGCCTTTTACCCTCTAGCATCTCTCCTGCCTTCTGGAGTCAGTCAACCATTCCTTATTTACATGTTCTTATTAAAAATCTTCATATTAGTGGCTTTGGGATAATCATGCAAACAACCCACCCTTCCAAATTCTAATGGCCCCCTTATTTAATATTTATTTATTTTATTTTACATTTGTTTACCGGGAAAGTCAGACTGGACACAAGCCCTTTTTCAGTGGAGGCCTGAGAAGAAATGCTCCACATATTGCAAAGACAAGACTTGACATAGTACAACTTTGTAGTTACAGAACAGTGACATCATTTTCATATACAAATCATTTATGATACAAAAATTAAGTGTCAACACAAGATAAAGAAAAATAGATACGTTTATACTGATTACAGGAACACACCATTACGCAGTCTGGTTATAGAATATCTATTCAGAGATATCATTAAACAAAGAGCAAAGGATCAAGTGTGAAAGGAAGATTAGGATATGAAGAATGATGAAAGAGGCTATTTTAAGCTGAAAAAAAATCAGGTGAACTACCTGACAGTATTGGAGGGAAGGTTATTATGAGTGAGCAGACATAAAATGGAGGTAATCTATAGTGGTGAGTTACAACTACAGATCCAATTTAATTGGAAGTGTGTTTTTAGGCATTTTTTGAACTGGGTCAAGGAAGTGATGGCGATTATATTTGTGGGCAGTGTGTTCCATTTTTTTGGCTATATAGTTCGAATAGACAGAAGCTCCTGCAGAGTTGTTGGCTATAGTAACTTGTAGAAGATTTTTTTATTGGAATGTAGCACCCTAGTACTGGAGTAAAGTTGTATTAGGTTTGTAATGATGGGGTTTCCTTGGGGTAATAAAGTATTTTTTGCGTTAGTATAAGTTGGTTATAAAGTAGAAGTTGTAGAAGTTCTAGCCAGTTGAGTTTTTTTAGGGCTGAGCAGTGGTGATTGAGATGTGAGCTATTAGAGGCTAATTTGGCTATTTTGTTATAAAAAATTTCAAGCTTAGGTATGTCTTATTTTTTGAGGTTGGTGAGGATATGGGAGGCATATAAGAGTGTGGACAGGAGGTGTGTTTGTGTTATTTTGGCTTTAGTGCTGTTTGTGAGGAATTGCTTGTTTCTGTACAGTCCCCCTAATTTTTTGTGAACTTTAACAGTGAGTGAAATTAGGGTTTAGTATTAGTTGAGAGTTACTGACCATTCCTCTACACAGAGGAAGGAGGCCTGAGTTTTCACTTTTAGTTCTTAGAGAGAAGGTGAGGAACATATTAGTGTAGAATCATCAGCATATTGGATGGCTGGAGCATGAAGAGTTGAATTGTGGGGGGTTGTTAAAGATAGAGGAGAGAGTTATTGCCTCCATTTTACTGCTTGCTATCTACTTAAGTAATTCTGAAACCAGGTGAGGGTGGGTTTTCTAAGATACAGTTTAGAGAGGGATATAATGAGTTTATTAAGGTTAACCATATCAATTGCCTTGGAGAGATCAAGAAAGACAGCAGAGACATAATTGCAATTACTGTGGGTGTTAATTGCATGAGTGAATGACATAAGGGCTGTTATGTTGCTGTGGTATGGACTGAAACCAGATATGGAATGGTTGATGAGAATGGATACCGGACATGCTATGGAATTAGGCAGCTATTTCTAGGAATTCAGCAGAGTTTGTCAGAAGCTAAAGTAGTAGGTTTTAATTTCCTAAGGAGATTTCTGATTATGTCATTAGGAACAGGGTGGAAGCTAAAGCCATTATTATTATGAAAATCAGATGGTAAATTTGAGGTTGGACAGCTCTGAGAGTTAGCAACTGCGATGACTGATTCAGTGAAGAATTTGTTAAATAGGGAGAAATTATTATTTGACAAAAATGTTTTGGGATTGTGATGATACCTAGATTGGACATTGTGAAAGTAACTAGTTTTGTGGGTTCCGACATATTTATATAGGCCCACTGTGCCACCCCCTCCCCCCTTTTCATATCTACACCAAACATAAATCAATGACAAAATGCCACAGTACTTCTATGGTGATCACACTAACATTCTGCCTTGATCCCAGTGTCACCATTTCTACTTATTAAAACCTTTACTTTAATACTTACAGCAACCTGATTTCACCATTAAGACTAGCCTCTCACAAAATGCAAAATTTGCCCCTGCCCAAAATCTGTTGAGCCACACAGCATGTACACCTCAGCCACTGCCCCCAAACTGACTCCTAGGGTTCTATCTTCCCTTAACCATCCTTTACTGATATACTGATGTTATATCCTCAGTCTTGTGAGTTCTCCATTGCTCATAGCAGCAGTATAGTTAAATAACAGATGTCATCTGTCAGCAATTTGTTCCTCCTTTAATCTGCTACAGGCATCAATGTTTCTGTCACTGAAAAAAAAAAGTCTGTACCCTACTTCAGTGTAGCTGACCCTTTAACATATACACAGACTTGGAAAAGAAAAAAATCTGTGGCAGTGTCTATCTTGCTTTTGTGATAAATACATAACTTTAGAAATAACTAAACCAATGTAAAGGTTAAGGATAAAATGACTGAAAGACTTAAAAGTGTTTCCAAGGAAAGAGAAAAATCACGCTTATATACAATACGTCATGGTGATACCACCCCTTATTTCAAATTATATTGCTGAATAAGAATATATGAATCACAGACCCAAATCTGACATGACTTCTTTAGACAAGTCTGGTACTAAAAATTGTTGGACACTGCATGTGTGGCCAACAAGGAGGAATGCTGTGCTCTAAACTCCATGTCTGGCACAAGTTGTGCTTCTGTGAAAATGCTCTGAACTGTAATTCTGATATTTAAAAAAAAAACAGGGATTCAAGTAGAGCATGGCACTGTTTTACTACTCAAGGACCAGTACATCTTCATAAGAAACTTGTGGGAACCTCTGCCGAATTCAAATCCCCCAAACTTTTCCGGCAGATGTTCTAAAAGTTTACTATTAAAATGTTGAAGGTAGGTTTGGCAAACATGGAAATGATTAAAAGCAGTTGGCAGCTTTCCATGTTGCTGAACGTTAAATGAACGAGAGAGTTCATATCAGCAAATGCCACTGTGCATGAATCGATATCCCCTCCCCAATTTAAAACCCACTGCCTTCCTACATTATTTCACAGACAACTTACAATTCAATCTCTGGTCTCTGTGGACTTTTCCACATAGCTATACATATAAAAACCTCGTTACAGTTCATATGTAGAAGGAAAAAGACTAAGGAATACATCAAAAAACGGATTACAGTGAATATCCTCACCTCTCTCTCTGTTTTTCTGATAGTGCAAGATTACTATTCTGGCTCAACCCACTCCGCTCCCCTACCCCATTCCCACCCACCCCCTCTTTCATTACTTATACATTTTGTTAACCGCACCCTCTACCTAATTACCCAATCACCTCTAGCCATATCATCCCCCACCCACCTCACCACTCCTACCCATCTCTACTCTACAACCAGTCAACTCAACCACAATCACCCACCCACTTCACCACTCCTACCTACCTCTACTCTACAACTCCTTACAGCTCCAACAGCTCACATTCTCTGCCCACTTCTGTCTCCTCTAGCACGCTCGACCATTTTCTCTCTCACCTTATCTCTGTAACCTCCCCAACCTTGCTCTATTACCAAACTTGTCTTACTACTCTATACTATCAGGACTTCTCTTCCTAGCCTATAATTCTACCAACCTCCACAATTAGAACATCCAATACTATAGTTCCCCTACTCTAATCAAGCAACCACCACACAACCCTAAAAAAAGCATATAGTCAAATCAGCCTACAACTCCACTCCTTTACCTACTCCCTTCTCTACCATCCTAGTCGCATAAAATCCACTTACCCAACTCCCCCCACTTTCAGACATCACCTCATA
The DNA here is from genome assembly GCF_019279795.1 of Protopterus annectens. NCBI lineage: Eukaryota > Metazoa > Chordata > Ceratodontiformes > Protopteridae > Protopterus > Protopterus annectens. Next base: position 931,746,314 of record NC_056727.1, on the reverse strand, counting down.
AAAAAACAAACTAGCACACATATTACTGCACTCCCTAACTCACATAAAGCTGCTGGCAGACATCCATCCTAATCCTGGCCCTACCTCTAACACAAACAAACCACAAAGACACCCCCCTAACTCTACCCTAAATAGTTCAAGCTAAAGCACCCCTACCACTAACATACTAATCCCCTACCAGTCATTTCCAAATCTGACTTACTTATCACCAACTTTAATCTAAGAAGCCATGTTAATAAGATCACAGAATTCCATGCTACCTTAACTACCTACTCCCCTGACATAGCCATTATAACAGAAACCTGGCTAAAACCTCACATCAAGGACCCTGTAATTACCCTCCAAATATAACATAATAAGGAAAGACAGACTAACCAAAAGAGGTGGTGGCATAGCTATAATGTTCAAAGACTCTCTTAAAATAGAGAAAGTAAACATAACCCCACCAGACATCCCTAACACTGAATTACTCATTTGATGCCTTTATATTAACTCACACAAAGCCATGATTATCATAACCATCTACCTACCCCCAGGTAAGAACCTTCCCAACTTTGAACATATCCTTTCCTGGTCCTCCACCACTTTCAGTCAAGAAACTATCATCCTAGGTGATTTTAATCTTAATTGGCTTACCTGCACTTCCAACTGCCCTACTAAATTTATCAATCTATACTAGACCCAAATCATAAACTGTCCCACTCGTACTGACAAACACTCTCGAAAAGAATCACTACTTGACTGGATATTGACCAACACACCTAACCTCAATGACCAAGGATGCCGGCTACCAATCAGCCTTAGTGATCACTCCCCCACCTATTTACTAAAAAAAAGAATTCAAACCCAACCTACCTCACCCATCAAATACACCCACTTTAAAAAAAACATTTTTCCCCTGATGCTTTCAACCTTCTGCTACAGCAGTGTGATTGGTCACCCCCTAAGAACCCTCAACCTGGACCTTGCAGTTGAATACTTTAATAATAAATTCCTTGAACTCGAAAAAACCAAAGCGGCAAACAAACTAAATGAATGAAAATACTGGAAGGCAGAGTATCGCAGGCGCAAATCACACGAGTGATGCTAAAACCAAAAATGTTTTTAATACAATAAAAACCACAAATATATACACGAGTGCTTTCGTTAAACAAGTGGTAACTTCACCACACACCATTAAAATGCAAGACAACCTACACATGTAAAATCACTCTGATTGGATAAGAAAAGAAAGGGGGCTAGCTGAGAAATACTAGAATGAAACATTAGTTAACCTCTTGACGGCTATGTTGCTACTAAAACTATTACATCTTAAAAACAATTCAAACTAAAACTTGTGATTGTGAATTGTGTTATTAGTCACATACTTGTATCATAAATAGTTAGAGTAAAACTAAAACCAAATCAGTTTAAAATCTCATATTAAATGTCCACATGGTACTAATATATTTTTCCAAAAATTGATGCATACGAATGTGCTTGTGCTTAAAAAAATGCTTTAGGATGTTTTATTCCTTTCCAGGACTTTTAATTTCAACACAGGAGTAACAGACGTCCTGTCATTGACTCCAGGCCATTATCTGATTGTAATAGGATTTGCCACCTTAGCTCTTTTAACTCCAACTGGAGTCCCCAGGGCTTTTTAACACTAATGTCTACATGGTCAACTGCCATAAACATGAAATTATGGCCAGTGTTATCATGAATATGCCTAGCTAGTGCATTATTGTTATTCTTTCCTATGGCATAATTGTGTTCATAGATTCTGGCATTAATTGCCTACATAAAATGCTTGGCATTGGTCACATGTGGCCACGTAGACCACTGCCTTGGAATGACAGTTGTATTTTCCTTTTACATAATGGTCTGTGCCATTCACTGCGAATTTGCTACCCGATTTCACCTTGTGGCACCAGTTACAAAACTCACATTTCTACACCCTACATGTCCTGTTATAGTATTGGTTGAAACCTTTCCTTGAGAGATCATTTAGATTTGAACCACACCTATATGTAACTATAGGTCTTTCTCCTATTTGTGCCCTGATGTCCAAGTCATTAATTAAAATGTCCAAGTTCTTATAAAAAACAGACATCAAGTGGTATGAATCAGACATCAAGTGGTATGAATCAGAATTAAATGTGAGCACCACCGATCTAAAAAATGGGCTTTAATTCAATTCCGGTCTTCCCCGCTCAACTTGAAAAGGACCGTTATCTAGTGCGTGTTCTCCAACTATGGGCTTAAAATACCCTACTCTTCTTTTGCCTATCACTTCCTGCATAAGCTCGCTAAGCAAGTCTGCTGGATACTCCCTCCTCAAGAACATAGTTTTTAAATTGTCACATTCTAAAAGAAAGTCTTCTGCTCGGGAGATCATATGGGCTGCTCGGACTAATTGCCCTTTAACCACTGACCTCTTTTGATGCTTGGGGTGGGAGCTAGTATAGTGCAGGAACGAGTTTGAGTAGGTTTCTTTTCTGTGAATTCTGGTAGCATACTTTTCATTGTGCATGTCTTTATACAAATGGACATCAAGGTAATTCATATAATCCAAGGTAATAACCCAAGTGTACTGCAGGAATGTGATAGTGGTGTTGAGATAACTTCAAAATTCCTCCAGTTCAACCATTGACCCATTCCATATCAAACTGATGATATCTTGATACCTGTAATACAGTTTAACCTTAGAATAGTACCGAGACTAAAAGACAGTTTCTTTCCCAATATGCCATTACCATGTTCGCAAATGCCCCACCACAGGCTGAACCCATCGCTACTTCAATAGTCTGCAAAAAGTACCTGCCATTAAAGGAGAAATAGTTTCTTAAAACAATTTCTAATAGTTCCAAAATTAAATGAATTTTCTCCTGATTAACTATGTATAACAATAAGTCATCCACCCATTCAAGACCAATTTCTTGATGGATGACCGTATACAGGTCTTTTATATCTATTGTGACCATGATGTCCCTTGCGTCATAACCAGTTTTATTCACCTGTTCTAAAAAAGTCCAGGAGTCTTTACAAATATGATTTTCATTTCGCAATATTTTCTTCAGCTCATGGTCTAAAAATTGGGCACAAGCAGTGGTAATGGAGGAGTGTCTTCCATCCACAAAGGGCCTCATAGGTGGATCTTGGGAATACCAAAAAAATACTGGGATCCTTGGGCTAATGATGTTAAGATAGTTATATAAGGAGAGGCCTATTCTTCTTTCTAAAAATATGTCAGTGAGTTGACTATAAATTTTCCTGTATGCAGTGTTTAATTTGTTGAGGGACACCTCCATGTAATTTACTGCGTCTAAAACAGCCAACATCTTGTCACTGTACATGTAAAAGTCCATAATTACAGCCCCTCCCCCTTTGTCAGGTTTCATAACCCTGACATGTTTTTGCAATACCAATAAACAATCACATTTGCCACCTTTGATTCATATTGTAAAGTGTTTGAGCTAACCTGTGTTTACTCTTATTTAAATTATACAGGTCTAGTTCACATATTTTTTCATACACTGCCAGTTTTGGGTGCAAAGGGGGGTTTGTAAGTAGAACTGATTTAAAATACTGTCTTCACTGACATTATTTTGGGAGGTAGTAGCATGTAGTAAGTTCAAATTCAACTTCCTTAAATAAAATTTGAGATCTAACACAGTATCTACAACACTGAATTTCCTAACAGGTACAAAACTTATTTCCTTAGACAATAATTCAGCTGTAAATTCCTTGAACTCCTAAATAGTCTGCCCCCCATAAGAAAAGTATGCATTAAATCCTTGGCTCTTCCATGCCATTAAACTGCTCATCAAATAAAGAGATAAAGCTAAAGCCCCTACACCTATCCAACAAAAGCATAAATGATCGGACCATATACAAGGAGCTAAGGAACCAAACAGAAATTGATAAAAAAAAATGAATGACAAAAAAACAATGCTTCTATACCTCTCAAGTAAGGCACCTTCACAACCCTCGCACATTCTGGCAAACAACTAACCTAGGTAAAATCTCCACCCCTCCCCCACCCCATCCACTACCTCTGAATTCATAGAATCCCAATTCAACTCCCACTTTAACTCTATCACCGCCCTCCTAGATAACTACCAAAATCTACCTCTTTCAATACCCACCTCTACCTCTGAAACTCTACCTCTCTTCTCCAAACCTGTCCAAACCTCCTATATAAAAAAGCTCATTAGCAAACTTAAGCCAAGCAAACTAGCTGTAGACCAACTCCCCAACAAAATCTTAAATATTGCTGCTCCATCTATTGCCTATCATACATCTCTTCTTATCAATCGTTCTATCTCGGAATATGTACCTCACCTCTGGAAAATAGCACATGTCATCCCCCTCCACAAGGGTGGCCCCCTCCAGGGAAAGCACAAACTATCATCCCATTGCCATCCTCCCACCCTTGGCTAAAATCCTAGAGAAATGTCTTCAACAACTCCAAAATTACCTCATCAATAACCTACTGTCCCACTCCTAGCATGGATTCAGGCCAAAGCACAGTACTAATACAGCCTTAATATCATTTACCGACACCATTCATCACCTCATGAATAATAGATTCCTAGTCTTAGCCATCTTCCTTGACATGTCAAAGGCATTTGACAGTCTCCCACCAGCTTCTCCTAAACATACTTGCTACCTACCACCTCAGTTCATCCACTCTCACATGGTTTAAGAGCTACCTAGCTGACTGTAAACAGGAAACCAAATGGGAGAAAAATCTCTCTCCTCTGCTACCAGTGTCCACAGGTATACCACCCCAAAGATCCATACTCAGCCCCCTTCTTGTTATCCTATTCACCAATAATATAAACTCAGCAACCCAACTTGCAACAATCGTACAATACGCAGACGATGCATCTCTTATCTGCTCTGCCCCAACTCTCCAAGAACTCCAAGATATGACACAAAAAGCATTTCAGGAAACAGAAACCTACCTATCCAACCTCAGTCTCATTCTAAACCCCCAAAAGACCAAAATTGATGTTATTCACAAACAAACCAACCAGTAACCACTCTCCATCAATCATAATTCATTCCACCAAACGAACCACAATTGAACCAAACAACCACATCAAACTCTTAGATGTTGCTATAGATGACAGGCTGAAATTTGATATTCACATTTCCCTGTCAATTAAAAAAGTCCATGTCAAACTTGGATCTCTCTACCATGCCAAACCTTTCCTGACAAACCAAGCCACACTAGCGACTGCTAGATCTCAACTTCTATCCACCTTACTCTACTGCTCACACATTTACAAACCTCCGCAAAACCAACCTTAATCTATCATCCTGCTATAATAAAATTGCAAAATTTGTCAGCAATCATCCACATAAATCTTATCACTGCTCTGCTCTCCAACAACTGAAATGGCTCAAGCTTCCCAACCTGTTAACACTGAACCATCTCACTTTTGCAAACAAAATAATTCACAACCCCAACCTATGCCCCTCATCGTCTGCCCTAGTTAAACCACAAGTTGATACTAGGCCCCTTAGATCTTCTGACAGAATGATGCCAACAACAACCCAGTTGCACAACAACCACGGCGACGGTCTCTACTCTAATACAATAGCTAAGGCCTGGAATGCTCTCCTCCAACACATCCAAAACACTTCCAACTATTCAACCTTTAAAACCAAAACCAGAGAACTTCT
>NC_056727.1:931695638-931733138 GCF_019279795.1 Protopterus annectens | reverse complement strand
CTCACTCTTTTAGTCTCTCTGCTGCTAGCACCACTCTGCAGGACCACAAGGAGCTTGGCTGAGTAGTAACAAGAGCAAAAAGTGCGCCAAAGCAGGTTTTATACAGGGGGACCTGAAAGAGCTAGAAATTGGTCCAAAACGGCCAGTAGGCTACCAGATTCTTGTGCTGGGAACACTCCTCCAGGGATAGATAGGCTGCTCTAAGTTCCCCACTGCCACTGGTGAACAAAGAAGCCTCCCTTTATCCAAGAAAGGAAATGGGCAACACAGGAACTTTCCAAAAGTCCAGAATACAGCAAAGCCTGTATTTGGACTACTCTAGGTCAGGAAAGATGGGAAACAAGGATATTTTATTTTGCAACAAACAGCAGTAAAGTGCAATAAATATGTAACAGGCTAGCGCACTTGAGTGTGTAGCCTTAACAGGTAAATGCAACTAACAGGGCAAACTTTAAAAGTGCAGATGCAAAAACAACTTTAAACAGTTACAAAGCAGATATACTTGCAGTTTAGCTAGATCTGACAGTCACTCAGGTAGTAGCAGGAAAAAAAACACTTATCAGGTTAGCAGTCGCTCTTTTAGCCTCTCTGCTGCTAGTACCACTCTACAGGACCACAAGGAGCTTGGCTGAGTAGTAACAGGCGCAAAAACCGTGCCAAAGCGGGTTTTATACAGGGGGGGGACTTGAAAGAGCTAGAAATTGGTACATAACGGCCAACAGACTACCAGATTCTTGTGCTGGGAACACTCCTCCAGGGATAGATAGGCTGTCCTAAGCTTCCCACTGCCACTGGTGAACAAAGAAGCCTGCCTTTATCCAAGAAAGGAAATGGGCAACACAGGAACTTTCCAAAAGTCCAGAATACAGCAAAGCCTGTATTTGGACTACTCTAGGTCAGGAAATGTATGTAACACAGGCTAGTGCACTTGAGTGTGTAGCCTCAACAGGTAAATGCAACAAACAGGACAAACTTTAAATTACAAGCGCAAAAGCTCGCTAAGGCTGGCTTTAAAGAAGGGGGTTATAAAGGGATAGGAAATTGCCCAAAATGGCCAATAAGCTACAGGTCACTGGGCTGGAACCACTCCTCAAGGGACAGATAGGCTGCTCAGAGCTCCCCACTCTCACTGGTGAACAACAAAGCTTCCCCCTATCCAAATAAGGATATGGGCAACACAGGAACTATGACACAGCCCAGAGATCAGCAATACCTGAAGACTGGACTATTCTAGTTCAGTAAAGGTTGGAAACAAGGATTTTTTTTTTTTTTTTACAAAGTAGCAGAAATTAGGTACAGAAACACAGTAAATGCTTTAATTCGGCTAGTGCACTTGAGTGTGTAGCCTACCAGTTAAACTAAGCAAAAACAAACTTTATAAGTGCAAAAATCCCTGAAATACAGGCAGGAATGCAATAGAACAACTTTTCAGAGCTTATTTAGTTAAAGAAACAGAGAAGTCTATATATATATACAGAAAAGCAACTAAACACACAAACACTTCAGACGCAGTGCAACCTAGAGCACTTGAGTTGTAGCAATATTAGGCATTACAGTTATAATAAATGCTCTGAAATATACTCCATATTTCCAAAATGTTTGAGAAGCACATATATATATATTGGTCCCTATCAGATTATTGAAGTTTCAAAACTTCGAAAATCATATGGTCGAGGTCACATGATCGAAGTTTTGAAACTTCGAAAGTTTTGAATGGAGAGCGCAGTACAGCACAGAACAGGAAATGTACAGTTTTCCACAATGTAGTGTGATTTTGGAGTTGGTATATTTAATTAGCAGTGGGTATGGGAGGGCTTGCCCACCTGCAAAAATGTTAAAAATAGATTTTTTTTTTTTAATGTTTGAAGTTCCAAAACTTTGATCATATGGTCTCGGCCATAATCTGACATAGATCCATATCTACACACACACACACGAATGAAACAAGACAAGGGGACAAGGCTGTGTACAGTGGGAGAGTTCTATTACTGCACAAGATGACATGGTTATCTATGTGAGATATGAAAGACAGGGTGTGATATACATGACTGAGTTTCAAGGAAAGTGAACATACAATCAGTAATGATAGATACTTCTGGAGCGCAGTGCCCAATGACAGGGGTGCAGCCAGGATTTTGGAGATTGTATGCCAATTTCCTGAATGCAGCTCTGCCATAACAAATGTAGTTACCTCTAAACCCAAAAGTTGAAGCCTTTGACTATTTTTTTCTAACACCTAGCAGGCATTTTTGGAAAAAAAGAGAAAGCCATTTAATAAAATGTGTAACCACAACAGATAATAAGCATGACTTTTTTTTAAACAAACACTAGTATATTCACTTTGCACAAAATATTTTTAAAAGTATAGACCATGGCACACTACAAATTCCTGACTACACCTATGCATCGAGTTGGACAGTACTGAAAGACAAATACAGACTTTGTAACCAAGTGTCATAACAGGCAATAAGAAGTAAACTGACAGGCACAGAATGCAATGCTGAAGCAGATGATGTGCAGTGCCTGTCTATACCAGTCAACATGAATGGCTTAATCTGGTCAGATTATATTATTAAATACATGACCAGAGAAAGTGGCACCTCCCACAAAGTAAAAATCCTTGGACATTCAGAAGGGTAAAAGCAAGCAACGAAACTGCTATAACGGGCAACATGCTGACCATGAGGAGACTGCCTGGGCCGCAGGATCAATACCTGTCGAAATTCTTTGTTCTGAACCATATATATTGAAGACAACAACCTGGCTCCTGATAAAGGGCTTTAAAGTGAATCCATCTCTTTTCATGATGCCAAACAAAGCAAATTAAGCAAAAAACAAAGTTTTTGTAACTTAGTTAAAAGATGCAGGCTAAACTTGAACTTTTATCAGGTAAAAATGTATCCTGACAGATAAATGGAGGAACTGTGCCAAAAGATCAGCTAGTGTCTCGAGTTTTAAAGGAATTGGATATTTTAGAACTTCAAAACTCCCCATATGCTTCTTGGAGCCACTGAAAGAACTTCAAAGTCCTGGTTATCTAAAATGGAAGTTACACTTCATGGGTATTCAGCTGGCTTTCTTAAAAGGAAATTAAAGTACTTCATTGCTACATCAAGCAGCTGGGTGGGAAGTGGACTGAAACATTGACACTGGTTCACAAACTGTCGAATGTTGGTATGTACAGTTTTAAGCCCAACAAGCAAGCTAATGTAATCTGTACATCATGCTGTACACAAATTGTCCAGTTAGTCCAGATCACTGGATCATTGGAGATTACTAAGCTATCGATCCAAAGGTCATTTTAAGCCTAGCCATTCCAACCCAATGTAATACCATAGAAATACTAGTCAATACCCAAGATTACATTTAGTGATGACTCCCCATGTCCAGGAGGGTTGTGGGAATTATCCCTGGTGAGAATTTACAGTGCCCCATCCACTCATCCAGGTTCCTCTTTAACAGTGTCATAGAGGTGCTCTGTTTCACATTAATTGGTAGCCTGTTCCAAGGCTGGGAGATCAATCTGTCCCTCCAGCATATCCTATTTAAGTCGCAGGCCATATTTAAGTCCATGGAACGGGTAGCCCTAGACCCATATGATTTACAGATATGCAGCAGATTCATTAGATTTGGGTCTTGGGTTGCTCTGCAGGTCACTCCCTAAGTCATCTATATGATATGGAGTGCACTGACAGGGATTTTACTCTGTCTGTGTAAGGCAAATGCTGGAGGTCCTTGATCTTTTTTGTTAGAAACCTCTAAAGTCTCTCTTAATTGCTCTAGGTGCTTAGTATGGTAGATACCGAATGGGGCGTTGTACTCAATTATGGGCCGGATAAGTGCCAAATACAAGGGGGTTATAACTTCTTTTGTTCTCAAGGCAATGCCTTTACTAATCAAGTGAGCTACATGGAAAGTGTTCTTTACAACAGCAGACATGTGGTGGTCGAAGTTAAGGTCATGGTCAACCTGTTATCTCAGGCCCCTTAACACTTCACAGGTACTTAGGGTATTGTTACTGATTTGATAGTGTGGAAGGTCACTGTTTGTGCCGAAGGGAAAGATGATGCATTTCTTTGCATTCAATTTGAGACCGCAACTAATATACTAGTCATTACTCTATGTGAGACCCCCCTGGAGTACACCGACATCATTTGGGGATTCAATGACTGCACCTAGTTTGCAGTTATCTGCAAACTTGGTCAGCCACAACCCTTTAGTTTTGACCTGAACTTCTGAGAAGTACATACTAAACAGTAGGGGGCCCAGCACTGACCCCTGTGGCACCCCACTTGTAAAAGGTCTGCTGATTAATATGGAGTCACCCGCTTTGATAGTGTGTGTCCGATTTGTGAGACAGTTGGCAACCCACCTTACAACGAAGGGGTTTACATTCCGTTTGCTAAGTTTGTAGGTAATGCCTGAATGTGTGATTGAGTCAAAAGCCTTTGCCAAGTAGAGGTATGCTGTGTGCACACATATGCCCTCATCAATGGCCTTGGGCACACTTTCAAAGAAATCCACTAGATTTAACAGGCAGGATCTGCCCTTCACGAAGCCAAATTGGGTAGAGTCCAGGGTTTGAAGGTCACATATGTCTTTATTTATGAGGTCCATAATGATACATTCCTTGGCCTTACAGATGAGGCTGGTCAGGCTTATGGATCTGTAATTCCCCAGGTCAGTTCCTAGGCCACCTTTGTGGAGGGGAATAACTGTTGCTGTTCTCTATTCCACAGGAACAAAGCCTGTGGTTAAGGCTATGACTGAAGAGGGTACTTGGTGGTGATGCTAGTTCATGTTTTAACCTGTTTAGAAGACAGCCTGGGATATCATCTGGTCCCATAGACACTGTGTTCTTTGTCTTGGAACTGCTCTTCAAATATGTAAGGGGAGGGTGGGGGGAGTATGGGGAAGGGTTTGCTGTAAGTGAGGAGGAGATAAGGTAGTGAAAATTTCTCCAAGCCTATCTGCTAGCAGGTTCACTATCTCTGTGGGGCCAGTGTGTGTGATACCATTGGCCACCAGTTCTGCACATGCTTGGGTTCTACCCTGTAGGTTACATACATAGCTGTAAAAGGACTTATGGTTATTCTTGGCAGTACTTTCTAGGTTTCTCTCAAAGGAGCTATTGGACGATTTGACAAGTTGTCTTATTTGCCTGTTGAGGCTGAGGAGGGTGCTTTTCCATTGCTGGGTCCTTGTCTTTGTTTTCATGGGACAGCAACTTTTTGTATTTTTTTTTTTAGTTTGTTGATACTGGAAGTCCACTGTGCCAGCTTGAATTGACTTGGGGTTCTGGCTTTGATTCTGTCTGGTACAGCCAAGTTTATACACTTATGCAAGTGATTGTACAGGACTTTAGTGCATTCTTCGGCTTAGTTACCACTTTCAGCTTGGGGTGGAATGCATTTTATACCTTCACCTAGGAGGGTACAGTTTGCCTTGGTGAAGTTTTTTAGTCTGATCTAGAGTCCAGAGTTTACAAAGACCTTATGAACGATAAACTTGGGGTATAATGATTATTTTCATATTTGTACTCTCAGCTCCCAGACTGCTGGCACCCACTAAGCCACACCCCCATTATCATCATGCTTTCCTCCTACTCCCTTACATACTGCTGTCCAAGCCACACCCACAGCACAATCCTGCCTCACCCCTCAGCAAAATGCATGTCAAGAAGTTAATCATAACTTGAAAAATGAAAACAAAAGTAGAAATGTTAGTCCAAATGGGCATATGTGGAAAAGCAAATACCTCCCCATTTACATTATGGTAGACTATAACCCAGATGAACAGTGTCCAAATATTTACAGATGACTGCCTTAAAATGTGCCACAGCCTCCACTTATAAACTACCTGTACTTGTCAGAAATACCATCACCTCACATCAAATTACCTACAACCCTAACTTAGGAGTTCCAAATCACCCTTAAAAATCCTACTACTACTACTCTGTTCCTAGCCACAGTTCACCACCAATTTCCCCTAATGATCATGGGAATTAACTTAATACCATTGAGGGGTTAAACATCAAACCCAATGCCTCCTCGCTAAGAGGATGAAATTATCTAAATACTGACTGGCACATTTACACCTTTAAAATGAATATACTTAGCATTTACCCTCTGACTGAATTCCCCTGTTAATAAACTATACAATAAAGGAAGGAACATAATGACCAGATGCAAAAAAAGATACCTCCCTCCACCTACCTGAAGTCTACAGTGAAACATGCCATCTAGGAACTTAGTGCTACTAGAAATTTTAAGGTAGAGTATGAGCTTAATATTGTTAGAGATAAACAAAACTGCAAGTCAGGAAATTAAGCAATAATGTCCAACAATGTACTGAGCATCTTCAATATTACATCTTTCAATTCCAAGGATACAGCTAATATATTAAGAGACAAATTTAGTGTTAACTTCTCCAACTACCACACAATGCTGCCTCCTACTATTCTTGAAGTATTACAACCACAGCATAAATATTTTATTTTTATAGCCAATGTATGTTTGTAAATATGCTTTGCTAACCTTCTTGTAGAGGTTTATTTATTTATTTTTAACTTTAACATAATCAGAGTCACATGAATTTAGATTAATATGCATCTGTAACGTAAAGTATCTATTCTGAAGTTGTTCCTGTGTATCTTTTGGAATGAAAAAGCTCAGTTTTGTTAAACATTGTCTTTTGTCACTGGCTATTTTTTATATTTAAAAACTGACCGATATCCAGATATACACGTATCATTCTAATTGTGTGGGCCTATAAAATATTGTTTAAGCACATTAAACCAACAGCAATTATCACTCAAAGACGTACTTCTCAACCTCTTAGAGCAAGAAATCTGGACAAAGCCATAAATAAAAGTGGGACAAAGGTCCAAAAATAGTAACAATTTTTAATTATTGCTCTTACAAATTTAGAAAGTTGATAGACTAACAGATTTTGCATTAGCATGAATTTTCTGAAGGGTATGAAGTCTGAAACTCAAATGCCATTTTCTAACTTCAATCTTTAATGATTTGCCACTAATTTGCCAGAAAACCACAATTTTATGAAAAACAGACCAAAAATATGGGGCAAAAATCTGGACATTGAGAAAATCTGTACAGTTGAGAGGTATGCTCAGTGATAACTTCCAAGCTGATCCCTTACTAATACACATACTGGTTACGAGTAGTGTAATGTTATTACGTTGACAGGGTTTCCCACAAGTCGCACTCTACATTCAGAACAGCAAGACTGCATTTATCCCACTGCTGAATTAAAAGGACATGTATCCAAAACAGTTTGAGTGGCAAAGGCATAAGAAGAATATCTGCAATACATGGAAATTTTGATCATCTTGTTGTTTGAAAAGAACCAAGAAATGCAAAGAAATCACAAAATCTAACATAGCAGAAGCAAGCAGCTAAATTCATTTGTCTGTACATATTTCAAAAAATGGCACATATTATAGGTGAGAACCACACATACCTTAGCCCAGTAACCAGATACACCTCAGCTGTTAACCTAGCCACTGTTTCCAGAAATTCTTCTTTGCCCCACAATCAACTTCCCCTCTCCAAGCCCTAATCTTCTCCATCTCCCTACTCATGTTAACTCAGTTCAAATGCCCTACTCTTACCTCTCCAAATTCAATGGCCATTTAAGTTTTTTTTTCTCACTCCATGTCTATGACACCTTCATCCACTTATATTACCACTTTCCTACCCCATATATATTCTACCTTTCCATAATCTACCGTCTCAACCTGTCTCATATCAAATATTCCAAATTCTAATATCCAAAATTGTCGCAATCTAAATCTACAAAGAGTATGAGAAGACTGAAAAAGCACTAGCTGACTGGTACACACATGCTTACAAGCTGCAGTGTGACAATATATTAACAGTTTCCCTACATTCATTGAGTTATTAGTGGGGTGAACAAACAAAGCAGGCCACAGAAAAAAAGGGCATGTCAAGCACTAAGCAAGTCAGTGAGTCCACCAGCAGGACCAAAGAACACAAATGACTGATTAGCAGAGGGGAACACCACTCCAGAGCACTATAAATCCAACACATTGTCTTACTGTGCCCAGAGGCACACAAATACAGAATTTAGCCAGGCGTACTAGCATACCTCTCAACGTCTTTGCTCAGTGATTCTGGCCAAAAACAAAAATAATGGGGAGGGCAGCCCAAACTACGGGACAATTTTTTAATATTACAGTAACTCATTTAAAGCTCTAAGAAAAACAGTTTTGCATAAACTTATTTTCTGAACAATAAGTATGAAACTCTATCTACCAATACTGACTTGCTGTAATTGTCAGTGAATTACCATAAATCATAGCAATTTTTTATGAAAGACAAGGCAAAAATTAGGGACTTTTGAGAGGAATAAATAGCTGATATGGAAAAGAATGAACAGCAAATCTGAACAGTAAGAGTGATGCACCACCAACCAACAGAAAAACAACAAATTTGAGCAGTCGGGAGTGACACACCACCAACTCTGAGCAGTAAGAGTGATGGCACCACCAACCCATAACAGCAGCAATTTGTGATTTTATAAAGATGCTGATGCAGAGAATACTTTTTAGTTACCATTATGGTACCCTTCTGAAGTGCTGCAAACACAACTCCCTCTTTACTCCTGGATGTTGTCTTGTTGCTCATGTAATTGCTGGAACTCTTCTACCAATCAGAATATCTAAAATCTTATAAAGACTTAAGGGAAAGCTTCAAGAGAACCAGGAAGTTGCTTTCATGTTTTGCAGGTTTCCCACCTTCCACAACACATGTATACTTCTTAAATGAAACAATTAACGCCTTCAAAAAGAAACTAGGATGAAAAAAAAAATGCCCGATGAGCTGCAAATTTATGCAGTCTCAAATCAATGTTTTCATAAAGTATACGGCCAATTTTAAAATACAACTAACATTGCTCCTCCTAGGTCCTAATGCTTGTCCTGTTGCCATCAGCAGCCCCCTTTTTTCTGATTTTTCTACATGGGGTCAAGGAATCACGTTAACTGTCACCATCTCACTCGATTCAGTGCCACACTCCTGCTTGACTGTCACAGATAGTCTTTCACACAATCCATCCACCTCTTTGCTGGAGCACTCATTTCCTCTTACCTTCTTCCTGTCTGTCCCAAATCATCTTCACCAGATTGTCTTCTGCTTTTCTGCATGTATCCAAACTACCATAATCTGTTCTCTTTGATCTTTTCTCCAACTGGAGCTAATCTGGCTTCTGCTCTTATGTCTTCATTTCTTCGTCTGTCCCACAGAGTGCATCCTACCACCTGTCTCAGGCACTTCATTTCCATCACCTCTAGCCTCTTCATCTGCTCTACCTTTATGGCCAAGGTTTCTGTACCACACAGTAGTACTGGTCGCACCACTGTCTTGTACACCTTACTTTTCAGCTTCTTTGGCATTCTTCTGTCATAGATTACACCTAACACACTATACCAGTTGGGTGCAGCCCCTCTGATTCTAGCTTTGATCTCTTCATTCAGACTTCCCTTCTTCTCAACTACCCGTCCCAGATACTTGAAGTTATTTACCTGTTCCACTATCTTCCCTTCTATCTCAATTCTCAGCTTCTTCTGATTTCTCCAGTTTGTTGCCATTGCCACAGTCTTATTTGTGCTTAGTTTTATCCCATGTGCCTTCAGGTTTTGCATTCCATTGCTCTATACTTTGCTGGAGTTTTTGCTCAGTGTCTTCCTGTAATGCCACATCACCTGCATACAGCAGCTTTGTTGATCTGTCCCCTCCAACCTGGTTGCTAATGTAGTCGATAACCAGTATGAACAGCAGTGGGCTCACAGCTGAACCCTGGTATAATCCCACTCCCACCAGGAGCTCCTCTGTGAGGCCGAACACTGTTCATACTTGAGTCACTGGGTCCAGGTACATAACCTGCACTAATTCTACCAATGTTTCTGGGAATTTGAACCACCACAGTACTGCCAAGATCAGCTTTCTTGGGACCTTGTCATATGCTTTCTCCAAGTCTAGGAATGCCCAAGTTGGACTCTTTCCTCACCCCTAGCTTCTCAACTATCTCACTGCAAAATTGGGTCAGTTGTGCTGCATATCCTGATCTGAATCTGAACTGCTCATCTCCCATCTTACATTCTACTAATCTGTGTATCCATTTATCACCCTCTCCAGAACTTTCATGCAGTGTGATAGGAGTTTGATTCCTCTGTACTGCCCAGAGTTGTGAATGCCCCCCTTGTTCTTGTATGCTGGCATGAGTATGCTTATTCTCCAGTCATCTGAGATGCGC
This sequence comes from Protopterus annectens, assembly GCF_019279795.1. Taxonomy (NCBI): domain Eukaryota; kingdom Metazoa; phylum Chordata; order Ceratodontiformes; family Protopteridae; genus Protopterus; species Protopterus annectens. The sequence goes on along the minus strand of NC_056727.1, from coordinate 931,722,842 downwards.
CTTTCTCTCTGGACTGCTACGAGTTACCCACAGGAGCCATTTCTCCCCTCTCTCTCCCAGCATCTTTATCATATCTACTGTGACCTCATCTCACCCTGCTGCTTTCCCTGACTTCATTATCCTTAGTGCTATTCTTACTTCTTCTAGGGTAGGCTCCTCTTCTCCTCTCAATGTAGGCTGTTTCTGGGTCAGTACAGCTTCTCTGGGGTTTTCTTCATTCAGAAGCGTCTGGAAATACTCCTTCCATCTGCCTTTGATATCCTGTGGACTGGTGAGAAGGTTGTTTCTGGCATCCCTTATGAAAGGTGTCTGACTAGATCAGGTTGCAAGGCAAAGACAAAGGAGATAGTTTCTTTCTGCCACCTAATCAGTCACTTTCCAGAAGAGGGTAGACGGTCTCTGATGCCCTGTTCTTTGCTATTGCAACTACTTTTTTAGCTTCTTTGTTAGCCACCCAGTATTCTTTCCTAGGTTGGTCTGTTTTTCTATCACCCACTTTTTCCTGTACTCCTTTCTTTTGATGACCTCCTGGAGTTGTGCATTCCACCACCAGCTTTCCTTATGCACCTTATTTCCATACCTGACTCAGCCACGTATCTGTTCTGTAGTCCTCACACATGCTGTTTTGATGCACTGCCATTCTTCTTCACCGCCACCTATTTCCTCCTCTTCTTGGGGTGCTAGAGCCCTGAGTAATTCCTTGAACTGTTGTATTTTCTCTCCAGTCAACTTCCTGTTGCTATCATCCATTCATAAGTCTTGCATTGTGATGTGTACAGCACCTACCCCACACCTCCCGATGTCCTTGGGATACCTTTTGTCTATGCAGCATCTGTTAAGCCTCCCAACATGACAGTGTCAGAGTAGTGAAATATCTGGCAGAAGTGTAGAAAAGCTTTCAGGGGTGTGAATGTTTCAGCTATTGAAGTATAATTTGCAACTGAAAAAAAAATGGCTCAACTACAACCATCTGGAATTATTCTGCTTCAAGGAAACCTGGCAGAGAAATCAAAAGTTTTGGATCCAGGAATTCATTTTCTTCCTCACTGCAAGATGATAAACTGAAAAGAATAAATGTTCTACACTCATACATTCTACTTAAGTCTTAAATATATTTAATCATCTTACTTTTTACACAGAGAAGAAATGCAAAGACTCTCTTAAAAGATAAATTCAATAATGACTCTTACCCTGCCCCACCAAAAAGCTTGCAACAAAATCAATAATCTATTCTTTACAAGGGCACAAGTTGGTAAAGAGACTATAGATGCGTAGGTTACCGAGATGAAGGATAGAGCCAAACAAAGAATCTGGTGAGCTGAATGATTCCCTAATAAGAAACCAATGTGTGAGACAATAAATTATGCTAAGAACAGCATGACATGAGACAGATGCAGCTGTTGAACAGATCAAGACGTCTTAAGCCTAATTTGAGCAAATACAAAATCAGTGCAACAGCTCTGAAATACATTCTCAAATCAGGGTGCCTGAAAACACATCCATAGAAAATGTTACTGTGCAAATGTGAAAGTCAGTAGACAAACAGGAATTTCAAAGATTTCCAGCCATTATCCAGTGTATTGCAAAGTTTGTATCAAATATGTCTGAAATAAGCATGTCTTTAAAAGTACATAGAACAAGATGTAGCTTGGGACTACAGCAATGAGCAGGAAAGAGTTCTGGCATGCTTAAAACACTAGTTACAGATGCCCCAACAACTAAGTATTATGACACAAAAAAATCTAGCTGTGTTCTTGCAAGTAAATAACAGTCAGAATGGTATAGGTGCTGTGATATTACTGGAAGATGGATTATCTGCATGTTGTTCAACAGCATTTAAAAATGCACAAAAAAAGCAAAGGAACTGTTAGACAAACTGCACAAAACTGAGAAATTCCATGTGTATGTGTAAGGTAAAGAAATTCATATGGAAAAAAAACCTTGCAAAGCACATTTAGAAATTCCGTAAAAGGCACCTCCTGAGATGACAAAGGAGGTTACTCAGTTTGCAGAAGTAAGACCTGGAAAAGGGAACTACATACAGACATGCTGAGAAGAGCATGAAACAATAATAAAACAAAAACACCAGACAAACTGCAAATTGTAATGGAGTTTCAAAAAACTGTGTTTATGTAGAGAATGCAACCATTTTCCCCCACGTAACTGCTGGAACTCTTCTCTCAATCAGGCTTTAGGAACTTTAAATTGTAATGCATTTCAAATCATTGCTTATGTAGAGAATGCAACCAATTTCCCCCCATGTAACTGCTGGAATCTTTCTATCAAATCAGGCTTTAGGAACTCTTGAGACATTTCAATTGTTAGGAACTTACCATAACTGTAAATGTTTGAGCAAATTCACTGTTGCAGTGATGACTCTTGGTATTCCTCCCAGAAGCAGCCCAAATACTAGAGCTTGCACCTTTCTCCTGTTGGCCTGGTGGACTGCCCCCGCCCCAATTCTGACATCAGGATGATGATGATATAAAGGGTACTATTACCACTCCACCATTACAAAAAAAAAACTGTTGAATTCCTGCCTTTCGTAAAATCTAACAACTCCTCCTGCTTATTTGAATGTATTGTTCCCACAGTTTCCATTTACATCTATGTAATTTGCTCCTTCTCTTTTCTAAAGATCTCTTTTTCCAGTTCTTTTATCTCTTTTATAACACCAAATACCTCAAACACAGCTGTTTTAGACTTTGGCTTCCATTTTCTAGTAATTGCTTTTTTGACAATCAACATAATTAAACTTAATTAGGCCTTGCTGTGTCTAGGCAATTCATATCCTGTATCCCAGTTCAAAAGAATCATTCCCTCAGTTGCAGCCATTTGCTCACCCAATATCTCTGATACAGTACTCTGTAGGGAATTTAAAAGTCTGCAGCTCATTACACTTCCAAAACATGTGTTCCCAGTTACCTCTTTCTTCTCAATAACACCTCCAACATTTGCTATATACCCAAGGAAAAATTATTTGAAGTCTACTCAGGGCATAAAAATATGAATGTGAATACTTCCAAGCACAGATTCTAACTTTCTGGACTTGGTTGTATACTTGGCAGCCACACAAATGTCTTCCCATTGTTTACTTGCAAATTGCTCTTCCAAACTTTTCTAGCCTCCTCTGATTAATTCTTGTAATTCAAAACAAACTAGAGCCAGCACAAAATGTGTAGTTTAGCATAACTTAATGCATAAAAAACATAACTGGGTGAAGGGACATAAATACAAATCCCAACCCCCAAAATAAACTGATTTCAGCCTAAAAGCCTTCTTCGGTGGAAGACAAAATAGAAAACAAAATATAGAACCAAAAGGTCCTTCTTATAAAGCCAAAGGCAAGTGCCAACAAACATTCCTATTGGTTAATTCATAAATATTCATTTAGACCAGGAGGGAAGAGCCCCCCCAGTTTAATTATCTATTTTTTCTCCTTAATATTCAAAATGATGTGCCAACCAACTTTATCCCTGTAATTCCTTATAATATGATCAATAATGGTAAATCAGAATACTGAATTGCTATGTTTACAGGTGTGTTTATTCAGAGCATTGGATTGCTTTTTATGTCTGATATCTCTCATGTGCTCCCCTATTCTGAATTTTAAAGGTCTTGATGTTTGGCCCACATAAAACGCAGAGCATGTACAAGTGGCCAGATAAACCACCCAGCTTGTACTGCAAATGGCCAAAAAAGAAATGTTGTATACCATAGATGCATTCTTACTGCTAAATTATTTGGTTTTGTTTACTCGATGCATTGCGAACAATGACTGCAAGGGACACATCCCTCCAAAATATCTCCTATAAATGTTCCTTGGTTTAGAACATTCCCCCTATAGTCCAACCTTTTACAGTGACTAAAAAGGGAGCCCAAGGTACGGCCCCTGCAGAAAGAAAAAGCACATTTGTCCCCCAAATGGTCAGACAATTTATTTTCAGCCAGCAGGATGTTCCAATGTCTGTGGATACTCTTCATAAAATATTTGGTATTCCTGCCATAGGTAGTAACAAATCCCAACTTGGACTTGGTATCTGATGAATGTCTTTGATACTCACAGGTTCATAGGTAGGTACTAGGCTATCGGCCCTGGGGCCTATACAAGCCCAGCCAAAATGGTACCCTGGCTTTTGCCACCCAAGAAAATTATTTTCCTGTGCCACTGTCGAGCAGAGCCACAGAGGTGATCCCCGGGGTGAATTTCCTATTTCCCATCCAATCATCAAGATTTTTCTTGAAGAGTGCTAATGTCCAATAATGTAACCCTATCCTAGTTGGAGGCAAATTGAATGGCCCTGTTGATGTCACCTACTTTGTATCCCCTATCTTTAAATCTGTGAATTAAATCTCGTTTATAATGGCTAAATGAGGAGGAATTGGAACAAATCCGTTTTACCCTAAAAATTGAGTTTTAGGGATATTTCTGATGATATGAACCAACAGAATAAGACTAAATATATTAAGACACTATATTGTGGGGTTTATCTGTGCTGCCAATATCTCTTAGGGCTGTGTGATTAGTATGGACAATAGTGTGTGTTGGCCTTAACTCCCACATATATATGGTTCTGGTTTTTGCTTTATGAACATTGTGGATTACTATTGCTGTATTAATACTGCTATCACAACTTAGGGTAATCTTCTAATTTTTTTGATTTTTTCAAATATAACACTCATTTAAGGGTGTGGCTGTTATACTTTGAAATATATATATCAGTTTTTTGCTGAATTAATGTTTTTTTTTGTGCCCATGGAAATTACCAGCATAGGTTTGGAAACATCAAGGTTCTATATTGTGGGGCTGATTTTTACGCTCTAACTGCAAATGTGGGGTCTATTTTGGGCTGTTGTACATACTCAACAGTGAGCAACTGGTTTTGGGGCTTGTGAAATCAATGTCTTTGTCTTTTGAATTACAATTTTGTGGATCACTATTGCTGTATTAATAGGTCTATTATTGCTTAGTGTAAACAAATTTTTTGATCATTTAATTTTTTTGTTTAATTTTGTGATGTTTTTCAAATACAACCTGCATTTAAGTGTGTTGTCAAATACACTAGAATATCTGTGGGGTTAACTTTTCCCAACAATATGAAGGGTTGTGCCATATATTTGTCTCCCATTAGATTTTTAAACCATATATTTCTGTGTACTAATATGGAAGGAAATCTGTAGATGTTTAAAAACATTTAAGGTGGTGTACAGCTCAGATGACCGTTTTCTCTTTTCACCTCATACCTCTCTGAATATTCTTATTTAATACATCTTTGGACATTTGATATTTATTATAAATAACGTTATCTATGTGGGTTGGATGACTTTGGTTTTGGGCCTGGAAGATCATTCTATTTAAATTTTTTTTGTTCTTTTCTTTAACGAACATTTTTTTGGAAATTTATATGGTTATCCCAATATTACATTTGGGTATTTATTCTAAATTTTTATTATTACATGACAGCTAGATCCTCATCATTTGGAAGTTTACCACCAACAGGTTTTCGATCCAGGATTTAACTGGTTGCACTTTGGTCCCAAGTTTGGCATTTATTACGGTTGGAATTATCTTTCTTTTTATATATTGATTGATAGATATCTGATGATGCTTTAGGTTAATTAAACTGGATTTATATGTTGGGGCTCAGCTTACTAGGAGGTGTATGTTTGACATTTGGTGATACGTAGCATTGTGTGTGAGTACTTAATTATGTGTAAGGACCGTAATGGTCATTCACAACAAGGGCTATTTATTGCATCACTCTATTGGCTAATTTTGGGGTGAATATCCTATTTTTGTGTGACCTCCTTTTGTTGAATCCTTATTGTATGTGGAACTATATAGGTACCAAACTTTGGGACAAGATATTGTTGGTTGTGGTAGGATCTTGGACCTCTGTATTTGGAATATAGTGCAACTTACTATTATCCCCTTTGGTTTTTTGCCATCTAGTGGGGTATTTTTTTTGGTACTGGGGTTTCCACTTCGTTTTGATGCGGGTCTAGCTTATCTAGTTGAGTTATTAAAAAACTTTATTGGCTCTGATTGAATGAGTAATAAGTCCAATATGCATTTGTCCTCCCTTATTAAAGGTTTATCTTCTGATACTGATGATTAGGGGGTATTTGGTCTGGGTTCTGCCAACTCAACAAATAGGGTGACAGTTATCGAGAATGACCCATCTAATGAATGCAAGGTGGCCTTTTCTAAATTGACTAGAAATATGAAGAATTTGAGAACTAATGTTTGGCATTTACATCTTTTTAAGGCTTACCAATGCAAACAGATTTCACCTAGGGGACTCAGAGTTAAGCTCCAACCCCTTACACACAAGTGTTGATCAAGTAATTTAGGAATAATGGTCATAAGTACAACAGGCTCCCCATGGGATTCGTGGACGCCTTAGCTGCATATTATGAATGAATGGTTCAACAGAATATTCAGGAGGTTAAAGCCTTATGTCTGAATCTTAATGAGTTTGAAACCCTACCTTGTTATACATCTTGTGTGAACCAGTTGAGTAGTGATTTACTTGATCTGGAAAAAATACTGAAAGAAAATATGAAAAAATGTAACCGGGATTTAGGAGATTATGAGAAGGGCAAACCATCTGAGATTTCTAAAAATGTTAAATTTATGACATCTGATAGAAAACCTTTGACCCCCAAACGTAAGAGACCAACATCCATTTTTCAAAGGAATACGGACTCATGTACTTCTGGAGAGGAATCATCATCCAACACCGAGATGGATGATGGCCACACACAAACGTCACCGGATCCTGAACGCAATAATCTATCACACCCTTTAGGGTCAGGAGAGGGGGGGGGAGGAACATAATGGCAATAAACGATTTGGAGAGGCTTCTCAAAATGATGACAAATAGATACCTGCACGAATGTACATAACATCTGTTCTGCCAGTCTTTCTGACATTTAAATAAAAATTCTGAATAAGGGTTTTTGAGTTTTGTACCGGTTTGTTTTGTTTCTGAGTATTCTTTTGGCCAGGATGTGATGGATTTTGCCATTTATTAAATCTAAAGCTTTATTTTGACAACACTTCAGATAACACAGAGGTTTTAGGTTACGTGGATCCACGTTTATGTCTCCAATGTCACCTATTGTAGCTATTTTTCAGGGTAATGTTCTCAAAGATCTTTACTTTAATCCTGGTGAATATAAGTTTAAAAATAATCTCACTAAGGGTGAAAGAGACTGTATTGACAATCTGAGACTCAATAGGTACTTTGTGATTTTACCATGGACAAAGGAAGGGGCTGCTGTTATACAGGATTGGGCTGCATATAGAGGCAAAGCACAAACAGTTAGCAGACGGCAGGTATTACATGACCATGCCTTTGGACCCCACTAGCAGGTTTAAGGTAGAAACTGATTATTTCTTGGATGAAGCTGAATAACAAGCTATCATCACTAAGTTCAACAATTTTCACCTGAAAGTGGTTGATCCCAAGCAACAGTACCTGTCTCTTCTCCCCAAAATCTGCAAAGATCCTAGAAACCCACCAAGGAGGCCAATAGTGGCAGGTACAGGGTCTCTTACAGAACCCCTCTCAGAATTTCTAACTTTACATTTGAAACCACTGTTGTCCTGTGTGTGTGTCAGAATTCAGGACATTACCCAATTTTTGAGTATCATATCAGAAATGCAATTGGAACCAGATTGGCTGTTATGTACCCTGGATGTCACCTCTTTGTATACCAATATCCCACACTGGGCAGGTTTGATAGCCCTTCAATATTCGCTGGAGAGATCCAAACTATATGAATCAGGTTTCAATACCTTTATTGTCTGCCTGGCCGACCACGTATTAACAAAAAACATGTTCTATTTTCAAGAACAATGCTTTTGGCAAGTTCAAGGAACAGCCATGGGGGCTTCTTTTGCTGCTATCTATGCTGAACTGTTTACGGCATATTTGGAGTAGTTGATTTATGATCCCTCTCAATCCGTACATCAATGAGATTGACATATGGAGGCAGTATCTTGATTATTGGTTGGTGTGGAGGTCAGGTTAGATCTTTTTGCAGGAGTTTGTTGACTACCTTAATGAGAACAAATAGGGTATAGAGTTTTAAGGTCAACTTTAGTAGGACTGAGATTACTTTTCTGGATGTCCTAGTTAGTCGGAATCTGCCTAACACTTTGGAGACTCAGATATACAGAAAATTTCCCCAGTACAACTCACTCCTGCATGCTACCAGCTTCCACCCACAACATATCATTAGAAATATCCCAAAATCTCAATTTTTGAGGGTAAAAAGGAATTGTTCCAATTCCTCATTTAGCCATTACAAACAGGATTTAATTCACAGACTTGAGTATAGGGGATATACAAAGTATGCAACATCAACAGGGCCAGCCAATTTGCCTCCAACCAGGATAGGGTCACGTTACTGGAGTATCAAAGACATTCATCAGATGCCAAGTCCAAATTGAGATTTCTTACTACCTATGGCAGGAATACCAAATCTTTTTTGAAGATCATCCACAGACACTGGAACATCCTGCTGGCTGAAAATAAATTGTCTGACCATTTGGGGGACAAATGTGCTTTTTCTTTCCGCAGGGGGCACAACTTGGGCTCCCTTTTTAGTCACTATAAAAGGTCGGACTATAGGGGGAATTGTTCTAAACCAAAGAACATTGACAGGAGATATGTTGCTGGGATGCATCCCTTGCGATCATTGTTTGCACTGCCATCGGGTAAACAAACCAAAAAATTTAGCAGTAAGAATACATCTATGGTATACACTTCTTTTTTGGCTAATTGCAGTACAAGTTGGGTGATTTATATGGCCACTTGTACATGCTCTGCGTTTTATGTGGGCCAAACATCAAGACCTTTAAAATTCAGAATAGGGGAGCACATGAGTGATATCAGACATAAAAAGCAACTAATGTCCTGCATAAACACACCTGTAAACATAGCACTTCAGTATTCAGATTTACCATTATTGATCATATTATCGGAAATTGCAGGGATAAAGTTGGTTGGCACAGCATGTTGAATATTAAGGAGAAAAAATGGATAATTAAACTAGGGGGGGCTCTTCCCTTCTGGTCTAAATGAATATTTATGAATTAACCAATAGGAATGTTCGTTGGCACTTGCCTTTGGCTTTATAAGAAGGATGTTTTGGTTCTATGTTTTGTTTTCTATTTTGTCTTCCACTGAAGAATGCTATTAAGCTGAAACCGGTTTGGTGGTTGGATATGTATTTATGTCCCTTCACCCAGTTATGTTTTTTATGCATTAAACTATGCTAAACTACACATTTTGTGCTGGGTCTGGTTTGTTTTGACTTTGCTTTGGAGTATAGAGCCGTTGCACTTGCCTTATGTGCAGGCCTGACAGGTTTGGAGTAATTATTGTAATTATCATGCAATATTTTATATGCCCTACTAATTACCCCTTTAACAGTTGCGTCTGTTCTAGATTCAACTAAAAACTTCATCAGAGGAGGTCTTTGATTTAAATTTACCTTCTCTGTGTGGAAGATTTTCAGTCCATATATTTCTAGTTAATCACCGTATATTAATCAGATCAGACAGTAGTAGTAGAAGTAGCGAACTTAAACTCGTCTTAAGTCAAAATAAAACAAAACAAAAATAATAGAAAATATATAACTGTACAGCATTACTAAGTATTCAAAAGTAATCCAAGCAAGGCAGGCATTTTTTTCCGACTGGAAACTGACTGCCTGCCTTTCTTGGATTACTTTTGAATACTTAGTAATACTGTACAATTATATATTTTCTATTATTTTTTGTTTTGACCTAAGATGAGTTTAAGTTCGCTACTTCTACTACTATTGTCTGATCTTATTAATATACAGTGATTAACTAGAAATATATGGACTGAAAATCTTCCACACACGCGCGTTTCTTACACTGTTTTGTTTTTCGACCCACTACACTTTAGTGGGTTGTTTTGAGACTTTGGGGATACCATGGAGATTACTTGTTTTTTAACTTAAATTTCCTCTATCTCTTTCTCTTTGCCTGCACTCTGAGATCAAGCCCTGGTAGGGAAGGCAGTCTACAACCTGCAATCCAATATCTTCTTGACCTCATCCCACTATTACCTTTCCTGCTCGAGTTATTTGTTCCAAATATCTTGGTTCCTTTTCCAGGTTTCTCCAGTAAATTCCAACCCCCTCTTGCCCATTTTCTGTACCCCTACTTGCAGTCATCCCTATAGGCAAAATTTGTTTTCTCCTTTCTTGTTTTGGCTTAGTTCTTAGAATACTTACTTTTACTTTATGAATATAATATTATGTATGGTTGTTACTCTTCTCTTTAAGAATATGCATCCAAAATCCCACTCTCTCTCTCTCTCTACTTTTTGAACTTCCCCCTTCATCATCATTCCTTTTCACTTTGAATTATAACCTCCTGCTTGTGCTATGTATATGAGTCTTAACTGTGCAGCTCTAAAATATGCCTTTGAGTCAGGTACCCCTAAACCACATTGCTCGACTGGAAGGATCAACTTTATCCCACTTAACTCTTGCTTTATTTCCCTCCCAGACGAATTCAGCTTTTTATTAATAATTGCCCACTTCTCCTTCTCAGGTTGATAAAAGTATTCCTGACCTGCATACAAGACTGAAAGGACTAAACATTTTCACTGCTTGTTGTATCTTACTATCCATAATCATAAATAATAGAGTTTCCATTTCCTCAATGTTTGTATTACATTTTATTTAGTCTCTTCACATACATCCTTTGCTGCCATAACAGAAACCTTTTAAATCTTTACTCAAATATTTTATCTTATGTCCCCATAAATATGGGTATTGCTGAACCAATTTTTGTGTGGGTACATAATTTATGGCTATAACCTTTGTTTTATCTTCATTAAATTTTAAATCCCGAAAAGACTTGAAACTGTCTCAAAGTGTTCCACAACAGTGACGTGTCCTTTCCTGGATTTATCAGGTATAAAATATCTTCTGCAAATAAAGCCAACTTTTCTTCATCGTCATGTCAGTTTATATTCTTCTATTTCTGAGTCCCTTATTTTCTTTGCCAATGGCTCTAAATATAAAGCAAATACAGTAAAAAGAGATCACCCCTGTCTGGTTCCTCTATTCCAATGCAGCTTCGCTGAAAGGAACCCTCCTCACTTTAATTCTTGCCTCCCATCACTCATACAGCATTCTAATTAAACTTATTATTGTATCAAGGAATGCAAATGCTTCCAATGCCCTACTCATAAAATCCCAGCTTACTCTGTCAAATGCTTTCACTGCATCGAGACCCACCAACAAAAGAGGTATTTTCTTACAATCCGTTTCCCCTCTGGAACATCACTGTTGTATTAACACAGTCAAATGTCGACCTCCCCTCCACAAAAAACACATGATCCATATCTATCAATTTTGGCAACATCTTTTCTCATTCTTTTAGCTAGTACAGACAAACAATTTATAATCAAAACTTAAAATTGAAATGGGTCTACATGAAGCTGGGTCTCAAGGGCCTTTGTCATTTTTAGGTAACACAACCACCACAGCTTTTTTTCTAAGAAGTTGGTGCTTCCCCCTATTTTTAAAATACTGTTAAACAAAATCTTCCAGATCTTTAGCACTTTCTTCCCTCCTAATTTACAAACATCCACAGGAACATCATCTGTTCCTGGAGACTTTCCTGAAAATTGTTTATATATCACTGTTTTTATCTCACCACACCCTGCCTTAAATGTTAGCTTTTGTGCCTTGTCTACCTCTAGCCTTAGCATAATTAAGTCTTCCATAAATACTTCCATTTGTAGTCTGATTTCCACATTTCTCTGTTTTACACTAATTTAACCCTGAAGGAGAAACAACTGCCCAAATTGACAGCTACACCTACAGGCATAATCTAACCTAAAATTAAAGTTGCCCATGCCACAGCTTGTGCTCTCATTTACATTGATTGTCTGTTTTTTTCTGATCTGTCTTCCCCTTCCATATACGAACAGCTTTTATGCTTTCAGAAAACATTACAAACTTTTAGCCCCAAGAAAAAATGGACTGGCTATCTTTAAATAAAGCTGCAATGTACCCTGGTCTATTAACTGCACTGCTAGGGAGATTACTAAAATATAATCAGTGCACGTTTACACCACTCTCTCACCCAATCAGCACAATATTACAGCATATGAACATTAAACTTGGTTTTGTCCAGCCTTTTTTTCTCATTATACTGTAAAACCTATATTCATTACAATTAAAAAAATACTTAACATCTTTAACACATACAACAGTCACTGAAAAGCCTCCCCCTACATTTAAAATACTTCTGACTAGACAATACACAAAACTTTTTCTGTATATAACATGCAGTTTATATCATGAAATGTTTCTTGAAATACTAATGAGAACAAAAATTGTTTTACTTCAAGTTAGTTTTCCTCCTTTTAGTGTCATCCTAAACATTAATGATATAAAGTTGGGTATATGCTTTACAATCCACCCACAAATTTAATAAAGTAAACAGAAGTCCAGTGTATTTCAGTCACTTTTTTCTTGCAAAACCATATTTTATAAATGTGACAGTGAATTTATAATCTATTTATTCACTAATTCACAGATGCTGGTCTTTTTCCTGTTCTTCGCCATCTCCCAACACCAGAATCTGGTTCAAGTCCAAGGTACCGCTGATTCTTCTATTCACCTCCTGTGTTCCTCCTGTCTCTCAACAATTTTCCTTTGGAACATTGGAAAAAGTTTCACTGGCAAATTCTCTCTATGAAGCTCACCATCAGAAGACTAAAGCATGGTCCCCTTCACTTTTTGCTGGATAACTTTTTCCTCCTCAGGCTGTTCTGAGTCAAAAAAACTTTGATCCTCCAGGGAAAAAAAACACTTTGAAGACAGCTGGATACAGCAACTTGAATATCACAACGGCCTCTCGAAATACCCCAATTGCTGGATTAAATTTGCTATTATTCTGCCTGGTGTGCAGAAAATAATTATTTTCAACAGATGCTCTTCTGTCTCTAATTTTTAATACTTTGTCCTTCCTACACAATGTTGTCAGGATCAGCTCTTTCTCTTTGTATGACTGCATCTTTACTAATAAAAGTCTTGGTTTATTTCTCATGGCCAGGTTTGGAGCACATACTTCATGTGCCTTTTTAATTAAAAATTCTGGTCTGAAACACCAGTCCAATAGCTTATTTGTGTTTTCATAAAATGAACACAGTCTGTGCCTTTCAGTTTCTCAGGTACAGCAAAAAAAACTTCAGGTTTTGTCTGCGTACACTGTCTTCCAACTACTATTTTTTAAACAGGTCTTCTGGAGAAACCTCACATTTGACCAGCTTTTTCTTCATGTCAGCCTCCAATATTTGCAGTTTTATCAGTTCTTCTGAAAGGTTAAAGCTTCTTTTTTCCCAGCCTTTTTTGCTTGAATCAATATATTACTTCAATGTTTCATTTATTTTAATCACCTTTAAATACACGTGATTTTTTTTCTTCTAAATTACTGGAAGTTATCTCTTGAACCAAAGTTGAAGCCTAAATTGTTTTTTGCCGAACAGCTGCTGAATCTTTCCAAGACATTTTCTCTTCATCTTTTCTGGTTCATTTTAAGGTTTTCCAAATTTCTTTTTTTGCTGACATCCAAGCAGTGTATTTAATAGCTAGTAACAGAATTTGACCAAAAAAAATCAATGGCACTCCTTTTTGTTAGTTTCTGTTTTCACTCATAGAGCTGAAATTATGCTGTTGATCAGTGTGCAGCCATCTTGTAAGTCTTTCTTTAGGTCTTTTCTTATTCCAAACACCAAGCCATAGTTAGGGTCCAAAGCACAACCTGTTCATTGCTGTCCCAATTCAGTGCCAAGAGGCATCAGGAGAAGGAAACTTACATAGGTGATGGAGAAGGTGAACTAGGTACCCACCCCAACCGATTAATTTAGAGAAAGAGGAGGGGAAATAGAGGGAGGTAATTGGTACTGCAACAATGAATCTAAGCATATGCAATTATAAGTTCCTAACACAACTGTACTATGTTTTTTGTAGTTGTAGTAGTAATTCTTGGGATAAGTCTCAGTGGTGGCCAAGGATGGGTCAGCCAGAAAAAGAAGGGAGCACTAAACCCTGCAGGATGGCCAAAACATCATCTGCCCTAGACCTAGGCATGACTTCTAGGTGGTACTACCTGGCAAAGGTGTGTGCAGATGATCAGGTTACTGCTTCCACAACAACCAGTGTGAAGACCACCTAAGAAAAGCTGTGTCAAAAAGTTCTAAGAGTCTGTGTTTTACTTTCACAGCAGAAGAAACATAAGATAATGTAGTTGGCAATCTACTTTGAACCAGTACTGTCGGACATGAGGTTTTCCTTTCTTTCCCTTTGCAAAGGTAAATCTGGTGCGACTTCCTGCTTAGTTTGGGTTTATCCAAGTAACATTTCTGCTGCCTGTGCATTTCATGGGAATCTAACATTCTCCCCTCCCTTGGCTGGCTTCATTTATAGAGAGTTCAGTCACCCACTTTGGACATAAAGGTAGGGTCATTGCATAAGGTGACCCTTTCCCTTATGAGGAACTAGGAAGAGCAGGACAGCATGCAGTGGAGATGCACCTACTGAAGGTCAAGGCTACAAACAAAGCAGTTTTTCATGAGTTTCTTAATGGGGGCCTACGTGGCTGTCCTCAACTGGAAGTAATGTCAGATTTTCTAGCATAAAGTTGAAGTCCTATGGGGAGCTATTTCTTATGATATCTCAGGAAGTGGACCCCTTCGATAACTGTTGCACTCACTGGTGGAAGAATTCAGGAGGGTGGTAGACACGGCTCAGGAATGTACCTTGACAGATACATTAAGCTCACTTTGAAAGGGTATGAAAAGTAGATGGGGACCCCAGACAGTTGTGCCAGATTTGGTTGCTGTCCTCTACTAAGGCACCAGTGGGCAAACCTTTTCCAGCTAGCTGTATATGATTTTATGGTACTGGCTTTCTGGGCCTCCATTAATCTGTGTACAATGTCCCCTGAAAACATGCATGGTGAGAATGAGTATTACATCATCCAACTCTATCAGCTTCACAGTCTTCAGACCGGGATTTATGACCGACGACCTGCTTGGGGAAATGAGGTCTACATGCTTCTGCAGCAAGAGGGGCTTATCCCTGGCAAGACTCAGCAGAAGGGAGATCCAATGCTGCCTGAGCCAGATGGGTGCTATTAAGATCCTCCACAGCCTCTCCTCATTGATCTTCTGCAGTAGGCTGGGGATGATGGGTGAGAGAGAAAAATCATACAGAAACAGGCCTGCCCACAAACTGGAAAAGGCAATTGTCATCAAAGGCCTCCTACTGGGGATCTTGGTGCAAAACCTCCTGAGATGTCAGTTTTCTGAAGAAGACAAAAAGTCTCCTTCCAATACATCACACTTATGCACAAGATCCAGGAAAAAAATGTCTGCCAAGCTGTTGCCCAGTCTGTGGATGTAGTGGGCTACTGCAGTCACCCTCATCTCCTGTGCCATCTCCCACACTTGCATGGCTAGTCTGCACAAGAGGAAGGAGTGTGGCCCACCTTGTTTCTGTTGTACTGCCTTGTTCTGATTGACACAGAACCTGGCAGCCATAAGTGGTATCAATGCAATGATTGTCAAAAACACAGTTATTTCTTTTATATGCATGTGTGATCCTCATAGGTTCATACTAGGCTATCTGCCCCAGAGCATTTATAAGCCTAGCCAGAGTGTGTTTGGCTTTCGCCACCCATTTTAAATTAATTTTGCTGTGCCCTTTTTCAAGGTTAGTATACTGTGCCTCTTGTCTAACAGTGACACAGAAGTGATACCCGGGGTAAACCTACGATCTCCCATCCACTCATCAAGATTCCTCTTGAAGAGAGTCAATGAAGGACTCTGCCTAACCTGGACTGGGATTTTATTCCAGAGTGAAGGGAGCCTCTGGGTTATGAATCTGTCCCTCCAGCATGCCCTATTTATTTCAGTGCTGAGGTTCAAGTCTCTCGAGCGCTTTGCTCGATGGGATTTGGATTTTCTGGGGTGCAGCATGTCCATTAATTCCGGGTTGGACATGGCTTTATACGTCAGGCACAGATCGCCTCTTAGCAGGCGGTATGCCACTGAGTAGAGCTGGAGTTTCTTTAACCGGGCAGCATATGGCATCTGTTTGAGTCCTTTGATCCTCTTGGTGAGGTACTTTTGGGGTCTTTCCAGTTGCTGCAGGTGTCTGGTAAGGTACATCCCAAAAGGGGCATTGTACTCAATTATGGGCCTGATGAGGGACGAGTAAAGAGGCACGATGACCTCCCCTGATCTAGATGTGAATCCCTTCATGATTAGGTGGGCTATATAAAATGTTTTTCTAACCACTTTGGCCACGTGGTTGTCAAATGAGAGACTGCTATCAACTTGGGTCCCCAGGTCCCTAATTACTTCTTCTGTACTTAATGGATTACCACCTATGTGGTAATTTGTGGGCACTTTGTTTTTGCCAGAGGGGATGACTATACACTTTTTGGCATTTAGCTTGAGGCCATGGCTCTGGCACCAGTTGTCTGTTTCTATGAGGCCCTTTTGGAGGATGCTTGTGTCGGCTGGAGAGTCGATTATGCTGCCCAGTTTGCAGTCATCTGCGAACTTGGTCAGCCACAGTCCTTCCATGTTGGCCTGTACCTCCGAGAAATATATACAGAACAAGAGAGGTCCCAGGACTGAGCCTTGTGGGACGCCACTTGTAACTGGTTTGGAGTCTGACATGGCTCCAGCAATTCTAACCATGTGGGTTCTGTCCTTGAGCCAGTTTGCAACCCATCTAGTGACATAGGGGTTTATATTTAAGCTGGTGAGCTTATCTATAATGCCCAAGTGGGGTATTGTATCGAAGGCTTTTGCAAGGTCCAGGTAGGCTGTGTGGACCACCTTCCCCTCGTCAATGGCCTTGGTGACTGTTTCAAAGAAATTGACCAGGTTTAAGAGGCAGGATCTGCCCTTAAAGCCGAATTGGGTAGGATCCAGTGTCTGTAGGTCCCCAATATCTTTATTTATGAGGTCCATGATGATCCTTTCCATAGCTTTGCAGACCAAGCTAGTCAGGCTTATGGGGCGATAGTTTCCAGGATCCATTGAGGCACCACCTTTGTGGAGAGGGACCACTGTTGTTGTACGCCACTCTTTGGGTACATATCCTGTAGTAAGGCTGAGATTGAACACTAGTTTTATGTTTGGGTTTAGCATATGATTGCCCCAAGCCCCTTGGACCACCAGGTTTCCCTGTATGGGCTCCCAAAGTAATCTCAGCGTAGTCCTGTTATTAGCAATTGGGATCCCGTTTGAATTCTAAGAACTATCTTGCTCAGGTGGATGATCTATGTCCACCAAGCAATTTATCTTCTTAAGCAAGGGATCAGAAGAATACTGGTCTGAAGGGGGTGAGGGTGCTGACTCCACCTGTTCCCTGAAGTACCACTTCAGTCTGGCCAGGGAGAACCATTAAAATGTAGGATACCAGGTATGCTAGCAACCTGAGAAACTCCATGGTTGAAATGCTGCAGAGACTGGCCATCTTGTGAAAATACCGGGAAAGGAAAGTACAGTTGTGTACACTTACCATAAATGTAGATGTGCCAGTGTATTCACTGTTGCAGTCCTAACAAATGGGTTATCCGGCTCCCGGTAGCCCTCAGTCGGCCAGAATACCAAAGGTAATTAAAAATGACGTTGGTTGCAAAGGACGTCAGGGCGTCCGATACAAAAGGAGGCAGCTGATGTCACTTCCTCAGTCTTTCTTGCCATAACAGTCAGAAGCCCCCAGAAAAAAGGCTAAGCCAAATGCCAATTTGGCAAATATCCAATTCAGCCTGTACCTCAGGAAAAAAGAATAGGAGAGGACCAAAAAGGGGGAAGGAGGGAAAACAGGACTGCAACAGTGAATATACTCAAACATCTACATTTATGGTAAGTGTACACAACTGTACTATGTTCATCATGTTTCACTGTTGCAGTCCTAACAAATGGGTTGATTATCAAAGCCCAGTGAGAAGAGAGGAGGAACAAACAGAATCAAGGTTTGGAGATAATGCCCTGCAACACAGCAGTGGCAAACCCTGCCCTGGCTCTGGAAAAAGGCAAATTATAATGTTTTGTGAAAGTGTAAACAGAAGACCAAGTGGCAGCCTCCAAAATATCTTTAGTAGGGACACCCGTTAAAAAAGCTGCAGAAATGGTAGCTGCTCTAGTTGAGTGGGTCCTAACCCCTTGAGGAGGAACCTTGCCATGAAAAGAACAACAGTTGATGCAATGTATAATCCACTTGGAAATGGTTTGCTTAGAAATAGCCTTACCCTGAGCTCCAGGGGCAAAACTGACTAATAACTGAGCTGATTTCTGAAGGTCTTTAGTCCTGGCCAGGTAAAACCTGAGCTGTCTGTGCACATCAAGAGAATGTAGAATCCTTTCACCTTTATTTCGAGGATCAGGAAAGAAGGTAGGAAGGTGCATGGACTGATTAAGAGTCAAGCTAGAAACCACCTTAGACATAAAAGAGGGGTTGGTTCTCAAAGAGACCCTGTTTGGATGGAAAATAATAAAAGGCTCGACTGCCATCTAAGCCTGCAGCTCCGAAACCCTCCTTACTGAAGTTATAGCCAAGAGGAAAGCAGTCTTCCAAGAGAGAAACTTTAAATCTGCAGAGGCAGCTGGCTCAAAAGGAGGAAGAGTGAGTTTCTCTAGAACAAAATTAAGACCCCATGCTGGAGTAGGTGCCCTTCTGGGAGGTTTTAAGTTACAAGCACCTCGGAGAAACATTTTCATCAAGGGATGAGAGAAAATGGGTTGTTCAAGAGAACAATGAGCAAAAATGGCTGAAACATGGAGCTCGACAGAAGAAAAGGAAAGACCACCCTGAAGCAATTCAGCCAAGTATTCCAAGATCAGAGGAAGGGTAGGCTGAGAAAAATAATCCCCTCTAGCCTGTATCCAATGAGAAAACCTTTCCCATTTGCCAGCGTAGTACTTCCTAGTGATAGGCCTCCTGGCCTCCCTCAGCAGATCAACCACCTACTGGGAAAGGGAAGAAGATAAGGAAGGAGTATGACCCATGCTGCCAAGTGAAGGGATTGAAGATGAGGATGCAGAATAATTCCCCCTTCCTGAACCAAAAGATCTGGCTTCAGAGGAAGATGCCAAGGAGGGAATTGGGAGAGACTGTGAAGCAGCGGGTACCAATGCTGTCTAGGCCAGTCCGGAGCTATTAGAATAGTCCTTGGTCGTTCGTCCCTGATCTTCAACAATACTCTGGGTAGAATAGGAAGAGGAGGGAAGGCATAAACTGATAGCAACATCCAAGGGAAGGACAGAGCATCCACTCTCCAAGCCCTGCTGCGATGCTGTCTGGTGCAAAAGAGAGGCAGATGGTGATTGTCCGGGGAGGAGAAAAGATCCACCTGAGGTGTGCCCCAACGTTGAATGATGCAGTAGGAAATCGTCCTGTTCAGCCGCCACTCATGAGGATCCAGGGTTCGCCTGCTCAACTGGTCTGCCAAAAAATTGAGCCTTCCTGGAAGGAACTGAGCTAGGAGATGCAGGTCCAGGGATGTTGTCATGGACCAAAGATTCATGGTTCGTCTGCACAGGGGATAACAGTGAGTCCCTCCCTGCTTGTTGATGTACCACATGACTGTGGTATTGTCTGTTCTGACAAGTAAGGTCCATGGAGAAAGAAGGTGCTTGAAGTCTAGCAAGGCATGCTGAACTGCAATCAACTCTTTTAGATTTATGTGCAGGTGCATCTGCTGGGCGTTCCACCATCCCTGTATGCATCCGCCATCCAGGTGTGCTCTCCAGGCATAATCCGATGAGTCTATAGTCAGAACTTGAGTGGCTGGAGGTGTCCAAAAGGGCATGCCCTTGTTTTGTAGACAGGCTGTTGCCCACCATAGAAACTCTGTCTGCAGAGATAGAAGCAGAGGAATCATCATATCCAGGTCCTGTGTGTGTTGACACCAAATGTTCTTGAGGTACCATTGCAATTTCCTCATATGCAGTCTGGAATCATGAGAATACAAGATGCCATGAATCCCAGAGCTTGCAGGTATTTCCTTGCAGGGAGCTGGGACAGGCTTGCCAAGTCCTTGAAGTAAACTGAAAGAGTTGTCTGCTTCTCCTAGGTGAGCTATATCATCTGGGCAGCTGTGTTCAGACTTGCTCCCAGGAATGGTATCTCCTTGGATGGTACCATTTTTTACTTTTCCTCATTGAGTGTGTAACCCAGGGAAGAGAAAAGAGTCTTTACAAATTCCAGATCCTTTAACAGCTGCTCCTGAGAACTTGCTTGAATCAGACAGTCGTCCAAGTATGGGTAAATCTGAATTTTCTTCTGCCTGCAAAAAGCAATGATTGGGGCCAGGCACTTCATGAAGACTCTGGGAGCAGTAGATAAGCCAAAGGGCCATGCAGAGAATTGATAATGTTGCTTGCCCACTCTGAAACAAAGATACTGCCTACAACTTTCCCTGATAGGGATGTGCAGATAAACCTCTGAGATCCAAGGTTACCAGCAAGGAATCCTTTTCTAGCACTAGTAGCAAATGATGCAGCATGAGCATTTTGAAAAGAGTTCAGAATGGAAAGATCTAGGATAGCCAAAAATGAAAAAACACCAGACAAATGGACTCCAGGAAGCAACCAGTTGAAGAAATGAAACAAATGCCACGAGTTTACCTAGGTTTCGTCTTTAATCCGACTTCATCAGAACACAACTGATACAAATAAAAGGCAACCTTATATGCACACTTAAAAAGTGACATCATCAATGATCAATTTATCAATTAAGTAATTAATGATTAATATGAAGGCCAGCATTCAAAATAAAAGCAATAGTACAAACTTCACTGGAAGAATGTATGCAATACATGAATTAAAAACAGCCCAAAAAGGACTGAATAACAATTCATGATGAACATTGAATATAGAATATAAAACCAGACATCACTGTGAGTAAAATTGATCTAAATTTACTTTAAATAATACAAGATCTAGGATAGGACGCCATGTGCCTTCTTTTTTTGGAACTAGGAAAAGCCTAGAATAAATGCCCAGGACTACCTGCTGAATAGGAACTGGCTCCATTGCTCCCAGATGAAACAAAGACATTTGCTTTTCTACTTCTGTCTTTTGGTTTGGAGGAACTTCTGGGAAACCCTCGGGAGCTGGAAAGGTGCAGAAAGAAAACTTGTGCCCCCGAGACACTGTTCTGAGCACCCATTTGTCATTTGTGATGGAGGCCCAGACAACTGAAAAAAGGGCCAACCTTCCACCTAAAGTACTCCCCAGGCAAGCAAGAACAGGCAGAAGTTGTAAAGGGTCATTGAGAGTGCTTTGATTGAGATGCAGGCTTGGAGCTTCCCGCCTTAGAAGTGGAAGACTGCCACTGCCTAGACCTTTGAGGGGTAGCTGTCTGTCCCCTAGAAGATTTGTAACCCCTACTCCTGGAACGGTTCCGTCTGCTGGTTATCAGGAAAGGTCCAACTCTTGGAAGGGTAATTCCTGCTAAAGCGAAGGGGCAGAAAATCTTTAACAGTCTGCATGGACTTGGCCTTATCCTCTATCTTCTTAAGCACCTCCTCAGCTTTGCTGCCAAAAAGATTGTCTTTATGCAAAGGTACATCCAAAAGCTTAGCCTTGACAGGTTCTGGAAGAGGCTGTTCTCTGAGCCAAGCCTGCCTTCTAATAACAGATCCAGTTAGCCATAGCCCTACTGGAGGCCTCAAGGATGTCAAAATGACAATGCAAAGAATGCTTATTGACCAGAGTGGCTGAATTCAACAAATCCTACATGTCTTTACTCTCTGCTAAAAGAGGTACATTTGCAATCTTAGACTTAATAGCCTCCAAGGTGTGCTGTTGGTACTTCAGCATATGAAAAAGACAATTAGTAGCCCTAATGGCTAGGGTGACAAAGGTATACACTTTCTTGCCCCACTTATCTAGGAACCTAGGTAGGTGGGGCAAGAAAAAGTATACCTAGATAGGTATACACTTTCTTGCACCACCTATCTAGGTTCCTAGATTCTCTGTCCGATGGAACCGGATTCCAGGTAACAGTGGCTTTAACCCCATTAGGGCCTTGAGAAATAACCTCTGGATCTGCAAACGGGTTCCTGAAAAGACATAAATGAGAATCAGGAACTCTGTAGTACCCGTCAGGTTTCACGGGAGCAGGGAGAACCGAATTTGGAGACAAGGAATTTTCCAGAAAAACATCAACAACTTCCAACACGGGAAATAGCAAGAAGCTTATGCTGAGGTAAATCAAGAAACTCCCTAATCCGTTTCTTGGATTGTGGATAATCCTGGCGTTCCCATTTAAAATGTTCCCCGAGGACATTTAAAAGTGTCACCAAAACAGAAATCCTCTGGAAGAGAAACCAAAGGAATGGACTCCTCTGCATCTGAATCCTCAAAGGGAGAAAAAGCCTGAGAAAATTCCTCTTCATCAGCAGAAATGCTGGAAGAAACAGATCTTGAACAGAACAAAACCTCAGGCGAAACCTCCCTACTTCCTTTTAGGAGGGTGAGGCTGAGAACCCCTGATAAGAGTTAACAAATCATTAGCCATTATAACCATCTGGGATTGAGGAGAACTAGAAGGAACTGCAGCCTGCCTTTTCACAGGCTTACGGATGGAAGGCTTACCTGCAAGCCTGAAGGACTCGGGAGGCCTGACAACCGCCGAAGAAGCAGCAGGAGTAGAAGGAAGAAGTTTGCTGTCAGATCGCAAACCGAAGGCCTCAGACCTGAAGACCGGCGGACGCCATACCCACAAACTTAGGCCAAACTCCGAAATGCTTAGCCAAAATCTTAGCCCAACGATATTATGCGGATTAAACAAGGTACAAAGATTACAACTGGAAACGTTGTGATCAAGGCCTAAAAAGATAATGAAACAGGAATGAAAATCTCTATGGGGAATCTGATTTCCACAGGTAAGTCAATTATTAACTTTTTCTGACATTCGTTAAGGCAAGAAAAGAGGATCCTCAATGGGGTACTTAGCTGTACTAGACTTCAACACTTTGTAGTCGGAATTCAACAAAGGTAAACTGCCGACTGGCACTCGTGCATGAAAAGCTTCTGCTTCGGGCTCCGCGGCAAGGAAAACTGAGGAAGTGATGTCGGCTGCCTCCTTTTGTATCCGACGCCCTGACGTCCTTTACAACCGATGGCAACCAACGTCATTTTTACTTACCTTTGGTATTCTGGCCGACTGAGGGCTACCGGGAGCCGGATAACCCATTTGTTAGGACTGCAACAGTGAAACACAATGAACATCAGGGTTTTTTGGGGGGAAAAAGTAAGCTTTCTGCTTTACAAAGTCCAGAACTGCACCCTGGAGCATCATCTGTCTGTCTGGGGTTAGCTGGGATTTCTGTAGGTTAAAGGATAGCACTAAAGTCTGAAAACAGACCATGGTAATTTAATTTGTATCACATTCTCTCTCTAATGCGGAGGAGGCCTGAATCAGGCAATTATATACATATGGGTAGATGTGCATGCCCTTTGTAATCACTGGAACCAAACATTTAGAAAGATTCTGGTGCTGTAGACAAGCCAAGGGGCAAGGAAGTAACCTGAAATTGGGAACCTCTTCCTTTGAATCTTGGGAACTGCCTTTCTCCATGAGCTACGGGGATATACAGATAGACATCCTTCAGGTCTACAGTCACCATTATGGCTCCTGGGAGAAGCAATAGCAGCAGTTTTTGTAGAATCAGCATTCTAATCTTTGGAATAAAAAGTAATTTGTTGAGTCTGTATTGTTACAGAATGGGCCTCTAAGACACTTCTTTTGGGTCTAGGAAGAGATTCTGATAAAATCATATTCCTTTTTCTGGTACTAGTTCTACATACGACCCTAAACCAGGAGACTGCCCAGCTGTTGAGACATTAGGTGTGCCTGCTGCTTTAGAACAGGAAGAATGCCTAGAAATCTTGTTAATCTAGGAAAACTGTAGGGCCTGACCTTATTAGTCTCCAAATGATGCTTTCCCCATTGATCTACAAGTACAGATAGTCTGCCACCTCCTTTTTTTCTGGAAGACCAGGAGTAGTAGGGGAAGCAGGAAGGGACTAATTGAGATTCTTGGGAGAGAGAGATATGACAGTCTCACAGCTTTGCTCTGTGGGTGTTCGGGGCCTAAGCCCCCCCCCTCCGCCAAAGTCAGTTTTACACTTGCCCTTTTTTTTTTTGGTTTTCCTTTACCTAGTTTGGGAAGAAATGACCAACTGTTATTTGGGTCACTTTCTTTACTTTTTTTGGGGAGGAGGGGTTGAAAAATGTTAGCCCCTTTTCCTCTAGCTTTTTAAACATATTTTCAGTAGGGGTCCAAAGAGAAAATTCTTATGCAGAGGGGCACCAAGGAGTTCTTTCTTGACATGCTTTGGAAGGGCCTGGCCTCTCAGCCATGAATGTCTCCTAATTACAGACCAAGTAGCAGCTGGCCTGCATGACACATCTACTACATCATATCCACATTCCGTGAAGTGCCTATCAACCTGGGAACTGAGGTAGCACAACTCCAGCATATTTCTTCTGTAGCCGTTCTACCTTTTGCATCAGTTGCTCATGAAGTGATTCATGATATTTGAATACATGAACCCAGCAGCTAACAGTCACAAAGGTCAGGGTAGCTGAGGTGTAAGCTTTCTTTCCAAACTGGTCAAGTAACCTGCCCTCCCTGTTATTTGGGAAAAGATTTCTGGTTGCAGGCCCATCTGATCCAGAGACACAACTGCTGGTACTTCAACAGTTATTCTAAAGCTGCTTGTGAAACTCATGGCTTCTATAGAAGTAGTTTGGTTTCTTGTGGCAGGCGGTGTGGCATCTGGCTGCAAGGATATTTCATAGAAAACATCAGCCAGGACCTCCAAGGACTAGAGGAACATTCAACAGTCTAGGTTCAGAGGGCAGGCACAGAAGTTGTCTTAACAATCTAAGCCTGGCCCACATAGTTATCACACACACACAGTGAATCTTAAATTCTGCATGCCATGTTAAGAGTGTAGAAATACACACACTAAAATTACAAACACAAACTTGGAGACAGCCTGTGCTTTTTCACTTACCGCACTGACATTTTTTTCTTCTTTTTGTTCTAAGTCTACTGCAGATCCTTTCTCAGCAATTCTTCGCCTAAAATAGCACAAAAATAATTATCTGTAGTTTAACTGTTCTGTAACATAAAACAGAAGTGCTAGCTGTCCTGTGCATATTCTGCATTAACTGTTTGTTTAAAATGTAACACAACAAATGATCATAAATATAGTCAACAACCTGAATTTAAAGTGCTAATTAGACAAATTTACTGCAGGGTAGTAAGCAATACCAGTTCTATGGGAATATCTCTTACTTTGAGGTGGGGGGGGATCATGGACTTCAATACTGTTTTCTTTAAGACACAGAAAGGAAAAAAAATCCTATTATGATCCTCAAAGTATGTTCTTGCAAATCAGCTGATGAGGGACAAAAGGAACACCCAGTGTTACCTCAAAAACTACTTTTACTCAAGGGAAATGGCACACAATTTCACAATTACAGTAAATATTCCCATTCAAAAAGATCGAGCAATAAGCTCCATCTGCTTTATCATACCCCAAGACCACTCAAAACAGATCAAAAAAGCCATAATTCCATTAAAATGACTGTCCAGTGAGCCAGCAACTTGTATATTCTGATTGCCTGCACATATTATTATGAATTCATTTAAATTTTACAAGAAAACCTCTATTTAGTGCCACTCCCTGCATCTTTTTAATAGACTGTATCCACGTTTTACTTTTTTATGAAGACGCTCAAATTTATGTTTGCATTTAAATTTAATGCTTGCAGCTTTATTTGTGAGATTCTTGTTGCAAGTCCTTCTGTGCTGGAACAGAGGCAATCTCGTTGATTGTGACAAAGGAAGGGCAGGGAGTACAGCTACAAAAATTACTGGCAGCTACCACACATTATACAGGCCAGTCATTTTAACTGTTCTGGTTACATGGTAGCATACAAGGTATGCAAATAGGTAGGTGTGAATGTGGCCAAAACCTACAAGGAACATGAACTCTTTTCTACAGGGGTGATGCCATGTCCCCTTATAGAACTTAAAAACAATTTTGAGCCTTTTCTTCATGAAGCTGCAACAGCCATGAAGAAGAAAAAAAATCTATTACCAAGCTGACAGCAGCAGAGGTGTGGTGCTAAAGTGGAAAAAAACGCAACAGCAAGATCATCTACTAACTCCCCTGGATATGGCCACTACTGCATGAGGAAGGTATGAACATTAGGTACAAAGGGGGATCTTTAATGTTAGGATCAAAGGAGAAGAAAGTTGTATGTCAGTTTAAGGAAAATGGTTAAAGCAATGAGCTGCTAACATTCATCATCCTGCAGTTGCGGGTTTGTTTCTCAATCTCTGCATGCAAACTGCAAGTCACTTACTACTGTTCCCTATTCACCCCTAGGGAAAAAAGTACTGATTTACAGTGAGCCTATGCAGTTAAGAATTGGAAAAAAAATCAAACAAAGAAAAAAGCAATTTCAAAGAAGGGGGGAGCATCTTCTTACTCATCCATTTCAACAACACAAGCCTGCACATACCTCCTGGCCAGCAGGGCACTCATTTCTTCCATTAAACCACTCCCACCCATGGAAAGAGGTCCATTACCACGGCTGCTTTCTGATTTGGATGGAGCAGACGGACTAGAAGGTTCTTCAGGCTTGAGTAAAAAAAAACAATATTTTCTGTATATGCTGTTTCATAAGGCATTTTCTTAAAAGTGTTGCAAGAAATAAATATAAATATAAACACACAAAAGCACAATTAAATATCAGCATGCTACTTACTCAATACAAAGCTTCAGCAATTTTATTAAACAGGTTTTAGGATCATCATCTTATCAACATAAAATTCACAATGGATAAACAGCCAATAACTTTAGTGCACAGCACCTCTATCACAAAATAATCCAGAAAGTCATTACAACTTTCCAATTTACCTATATGTTGCCATGCACCTATTTCTCTCTCCTGTGATAGTGCAATTATCAGCTCACAGAATCTACTTAAGTGGAACACATAAACCATTAAACACAGCAACACGTATACTGGCAGAAACGAGACTGCATTAAAACTTACGAAAATCCATACTAAATTGCAAGAAAGAAA